>NC_091071.1:157412121-157715151 GCF_032405125.1 Capricornis sumatraensis
CTGATCTCCAGTAGCATATTGGGCACCTACTGACCTGGGGAGTTCCTCTTTCAGTATCCTATCATTTTGCCTTTTCATACTGTTCATGGGGTTCTCAAGGCAAGAAAACTGAAATAGTTTGCCATTCCCTTCTCCAAGGCACCACATTCTGTCAGACCTCTCCACCATGACCCACCCACCCCATGGGCATGGCTTAGTTTCATTGAGTTAGATAAGGCTCTGGTCCTAGTGTGATTAGATTGACTATAGTTTCCTTGATTATGGTTTCAGTTTGTCTGCCCACCGATGACCTCTTGCAACCCCTACCGTCTTACTTGGGTTTCTGTTACCTTGGATGTGGGGTATCTCTTCACGTCTGTGTGCAGCCGCTGCTCCTTACCTTGGATGAGGTATCTCCTCATGGCTGCCCCTCCTGACCTTGAATGTAGAGTAGCTCCTCTAGGCACTCCTGTGCCCGTGCAGCCAGCACTCCTTGGATGTGGGGTTGCTCCTCCCGGCCATCGCCCCTGGCCTTAGGCGTGGGGTAGCTCCTCTCGGCTGCTCCTGCGCTGTCGCAGCCTGGCACTCTCGGCTGCAGCCCCTGACCTCGGACGTGGGGTAACACCTCTTGGCCGCTGCCGCTCGGGCATGGAGTCCTCTCGGCTTCTGCCCCTGATCTCGGATGTTGGTTAGCTCCTCTTGGCCGTGCTTGTGCGCCGTCACAGCCGCCAGCGCTAATATAGTTAGGAAGGGAGTAACTGGCTCACTTCTTGGATGTCCATTTACCTGTGACCACGGGCAAGTTACTTTTTCTAGTGCACTCAATGGTGTCGCAACTGGGACAAAGATGTATTTGCTTCTCAGGTGTTTATTCACTTACCTGCTTTTCAATGCAGAAAGCTTTTCTTATATGAAATGATGGGGTTTGTTGGTCCAAATGTTATTTCAAAGACCAAGAACTTTCTGGGTGTTTGACAAAGTGAATTTTTTTCCTACTTAGAAAGTCTTGCTTGGTCTCCTTATCTTCCCATCAGAAGTGTGTTCCTGGACTGAAGTAATTGTGTGAACTAAAAATTCTCAAGGCTGAGAAGGAAAGAAAGAGAAAGGGTGTGGATCTGGGAATTAAAGGATGGAGTTAGGGACAATTTTCATGAACAAGTAAAATTAAGATTGATAACTGTGTTCCCTAAAGGAGAGAGGTACTGTATTTTTTGGAACACTCTCAACAAGGATGCATATGGTCTTCAAAAATGGTATTGAACAGATGCAGAATGAATTTATCATTCTTAAGAATAAATTTTAAAAATTTACTCATTTTTTAAACTTTTTATTTTTACTTTATTTTACTTTATAGTACTGTATTGGTTTTGCCATACATTGACATGAATCCACCATGGGTGTACATGCGATCCCAAACATGAACCCCCCTCCCACCTCCCTCCCCACAACATCCCTCCGGGTCATCCCCGTGCACCAGCCCCAAGCATGCTGTATCCTGCATCGGACATAGACTGGTGATTCGATTCTTACATGATAGTATACATGTTTCAATGCCATTCTCCCAAATCATCCCACCCTCTCCCTCTCTCTCTCTGAGTCCAAAAGTCTGCTCTACACATCTGTGTCTTTTTTGCCGTCTTGCATACAGGGTCATCATTGCCATCTTTCTAAATTCCATATATATGTGTTAGTATACTGTATTGGTGTTTTTCTTTCTGGCTTACTTCACTCTGTATAATCGGCTCCAGTTTCATCCATCTCATCAGAACTGATTCAAATGTATTATTTTTAATGGCTGAGTAATACTCCATTGTATATATGTACCACAGCTTTCTTATCCATTCATCTGCTGATGGACATCTAGGTTGTTTCCATGTCCTGGCTATTATAAACAGTGCTGCGATGAACATTGGGGTACATGTGTCTCTTTCAATTCTGGTTTCCTCGGTGTGTATGCCCAGCAGTGGGATTGCTGGGTCATAAGGCAGTTCTATTTGCAATTTTTTAAGGAATCTCCACACTGTTTTCCATAGTGGCTGTACTAGTTTGCATTCCCACCAACAGTGTAGGAGGGTTCCCATTTCTCCACACCCTCTCCAGCATTTATTGCTTGCAGATTTTTGGATCTCAGCCATTCTGACTGGTGTGAAGTAGTACCTCATTGTGGTTTTGATTTGCATTTCTCTAATAGTGAGTGATGTTGAGCATCTTTTCATGTGTTTGTTAGCCATCCATATGTCTTCTTTGGAGAAATGTCTATTTAGTTTTTTGGCCCATTTTTTGATTGGGTCGTTTATTTTTCTGGAATTGAGTTGCATAAGTTGCTTGTATATTTTTGAGATTAGGTGTTTGTCAGTTGTTTCATTTGCTATTATTTTCTCCCATTCAGAAGGCTGTCTTTTCACCTTACTTATAGTTTCCTTTGTTGTGCAGAAACTTTTAATTTTAATTAGATCCCATTTGTTTATTTTTGCTTTTATTTCCAGAATTCTGGAAGGTGGATCATAGAGGATCCTGCTGTGATTTATGTCGGAGAGTGTTTTGCCTATGTTATCCTCTAGGAGTTTTATAGTTTCTGGTCTTACATTTAGATCTTTAATCCATTTTGAGTTTATTTTCGTGTGTGGTGTTAGAAAGTGATCTAGTTTCATTCTTTTACAAGTGGTTGACCAGTTTTCCCAGCACCACTTGTTAAAGAGATTGTCTTTACTCCATTGTATATTCTTGCCTCCTTTGTCAAAGATAAGGTGTCCATAGGTGTCTGGATTTATCTCTGGGTTTTCTATTTTGTTCCATTGATCTATATTTCTGTCTTTGTTCCAGTACCATACTGTCTTGATGACTGTGGCTTTGTAGTAGAGCCTGAAGTCAGGCAAGTTGATTCCTCCAGTTCCATTCTTCTTTCTCAAGATTGCTTTGGCTATTCGAGGTTTTTTGTATTTCCATACAAATCTTGGAATTATTTGTTCTAGTTCTGTGAAAAGTATCGCTGGTAGTTTGATAGGGATTGCACTGAATTTGTAACTTGCTTTGGGTAGTATACTCATTTTCACTATATTGATTCTTCCAATCCATGAACATGGTATATTTCTCCATCTATTAGTGTCCTCTTTGATTTCTTTCACCAGTGTTTTATAGTTTTCTATATATAGGTCTTTAGTTTTTTTAGGTAGATATATTCCTAAGTATTTTATTCTTTTTGTTGCAATGGTGAATGGAATTGTTTCCTTAATTTCTTTTTCTACTTTCTCATTAGTAGTGTATAGGAATGCAAGAGATTTCTGTGTGTTGATCTTATATACTGCAACTTTACTGTATTCATTGATTAGCTCTCGTAATTTTCTGGTGGAGTCTTTAGGGTTTTCTATGTAGAGGATCATGTCATCTGCAAACAGTGAGAGTGTTCCTTCTTCTTTTCCAATTTGGATTCCTTTTATTTCTTTTTCTGCTCTGATTGCTGTGGTCAAAACTTCCAGAACTATGTTGAATAGTAGCGGTGAAAGTGGGCACCCTTGTCTTGTTCCTGACTTTAGGGGAAATGCTTTCAATTTTTCACCATTGAGGATAATGTTTGCTGTGGGTTTGTCATATATAGCTTTTATTATGTTGAGGTATGTTCCTTCTATTCCTGCTTTCTGGAGAGTTTTTATCATAAATGGATGTTGAATTTTGTCAAAGGCCTTCTCTGCATCTATTGAGATAATCATATGGTTTTTATTTTTCAATTTGTTAATGTGGTGAATTACATTGATTGATTTGCGGATATTGAAGAATCCTTGCATCCCTGGGATAAAGCCCACTTGGTCATGATGTATGATCTTTTTAATGTGTTGTTGGATTCTGATTGCTAGAATTTTGTTGAGGATTTTTGCATCTATGTTCATCAGTGATATTGGCCTGTAGTTTTCTTTAGAAATTTATTCATTTTTAATTGGAGGATTTATATATTTTTAATTGCTGTACAACATTGTGTTGGTTTCTACTATACATAAACTTGAATCAGCCATAGGTATACATAGGTCTCCTCCTTCTTGAACCTCCCTCCCACCTCCCTCTCCATCTTACCCCTCCAAGTTGTCGCAGAGCACTGGATCTGAGCTCCCTGTGTCATGCAGCAAATTCCCACTGGCTATCTGTTTTACATATGATAATGTATTGTTTCAATGTTTCTCTCCCAATTCGTGCCATCCTCTCCTTCCCCCACTGAGTCCACAAGTCTGTTCCCTCTGTTGGCATCTCCATTGCTGCCCTGCATATGGGTTCAGTTCTAAGGTGGGTGCACCTAGAGCCTATTATACAGGGGAAGTCAGAAAGAGAAAAACTAATATTGTATATTAACACATATACATGGAATCTAGAAAGACTAGACTTTCAGTTGGACCTCAGATTCAGACATCTCAAATGTAAGAATTTTAAGATGATTGGAGGAGGACAAATTCTAGTTAGGGAAAAGGAAAAATATCTCCTGAGTACAAACCTGAGGGCCATATAGAATTATCTTTTAGCAAAACTGAATAGGAACAAGTGTAATCTCTGAGTTGGGGGTGAATTGTTTCAAGATCAACTTTCAAAGTAGTTTTAATAATGTCAAAGTATTAAGTATGTATGAGACTGGATAAATTCAGTCTTTTCTCAGCTTTTAAAAAGTAATTGTGAGCAGATTATTGTAATCACGAAATATTTTGACTCTCTCACAGTATTAATGATAAAAGCAGGAATCAAAGAAGAATTAAAGCTACAACAGGTCTTTTATTAACTCCCATATAAGAAAGAGGATTCTCCAACTATGTGCTTTTTCAAACACACCTTGAATGAATGAAGATTTCTGTGCATCAATATTTAAAAATTAAGTACTACTTCAGGCAGCAGAACTGTCTCTTAAAAAAAACACACTATAACTAAACATTTTTGTTGATTACGATAACTACATAGTCCTCTTTCAGACTGTTTTTATCATATCTTTTAAGTTCTGTGGGTGGTACTTCCCATAATCTGTAGGTACTACTGTACTGTGCTTTTTATCTTGGAGGCAAAAACACCAGGCTCAATGATTGTGCCTGCCAGGATTCTTGCTAAGTCACTTCAGTCATGTCCGACTCTGTGTGACCCCATAGACGGCAGCCCACCAGGCTCCCCCATCCCTGGGATCCTCCAGACAAGAACACTGGAGTGAGTTGCCATTGCCAGGATTCTTAGAGGTTCCTAAGATGTATTTCCTAGAGGATAAACTAGAATTTGAAAAGTAATAAAATGAACTCCATAATGTGTCATATTGTGCCTGTACACAGGTATCTTTCCAGTTAAGTTTGTTCTAGATTCACAACTTAGGGAGTAGAAATAGCTCAAGGAGATGGGAGCAGAGAGAATTGGGGTGCTGGAAAAGTTATCTGGGCTTACATTTGATTTTGAATACATTGTATATATTTTCCTTCATTTCAATATATTTATTTGTTAATGGACATTTACAAGATACCAATTTATGAAAGCAAATAGGTGGATGTTGGTGTACTCTGACAACAAATCGACATAATTATTGGGCTTTCCCTGTGTCTCAGTTGGTAAAGAATCCTCCTGCAGTGTGGGAGACCTGGGGTTGATCCCTGGGGTTGGGAAGATCCCCTGGAGAAGGGAAAGGCTACCCACTCCAGTATTCTAGCCTGGAGAATTCCATGCACTGTATAGTCCACAGGATCGCTAAGAGTTGGACACGACTGAGTGACTTTCACTTTGATGTATTTATTAATTTTTGGCTTTCACAGAGTTATGAGTCTGTGCCACTCTCGGCAATGTTGGTGACCACTAAGAATTCATCATGGGGAGGTTTCTTTCCTTCTTCTTCTTTCCAGGTAAAGCACATGATGCTGAATGCCTTGCTGTTTATCTTTTAGCTGTTGACTCATCAACTTAACCCAGAGAAAAATCAAAAGCTAGAAAACACAACAGCTAGAAATCTCATATATACTTTTTTTTACCAACTGAACACCTTGATCTAAAATTAGACACCAGTTGGGAATCTACGTTTTGAATGGAACAAAATAACAGTGTATTGTATTTGCTTAGTGCTTTATGCCACATATCCACATACATGATCTCATTTGATCCTTAGATAACCTGGTCATTGAGGACACTGAGCTTGTCTTCACTTGTTGAGAAAGGCTCAGATGATAAAGATTTTAAATTTAATGCCTGGCTTAGTGTATCAAATGCAGGTGACAGCATGGAACTCTTACAGGAGGAGTCAGCAGATATGGGTTCTGATTCTGGCTTCATTTTAAACTCTGTTGCTTCAGACTAGTGGAGTAACTTCCATGAGCTATGCTTACTCTTTGAAATTATGGCACAAAACCAGAACTGTGCTGGAAAATTCTATGATCCTCTAACTTGCAAGACTGTTTGCCAAGAGTTCTATACAAGTGAAAAATATAAACCAGGCAAAATACATAATAAGAGTTTTAAAATAAAACTAAAACCATGATTTCTCATATTGGGATTTGGTTCTGTGAGCAAATATGTATTGACTCTGGATTAAGCTACATTTTTTTGGTGAAGATAAAGAACTTCAGCCTTTTTATCTAAGTAGACTTCATTTCCTGAACCATCTTATCCTCCTTTCCCAGGCTCAAATTTCCTTCTCCTCTTTCCATCCAGACTGTAGCATTCCAGAGCCACATTCTTGTTTTGGATCTCTATGTTTCATTTCATTTCAGTTCAGTCACTCAGTCGTGTCCGACTCTTTGCGACCCCATGAATCGCAGCATGCCAGGCCTCCCTGTCCATCACCAACTCCCGGAGTTCACTCAGACTCAGGTCCGTCGAGTCAGTGATGCCATCCAGCCATCTCATCCTCTGTCGTCCCCTTCTCCTCCTGCCCCCAATTCCTCCCAGCATCAAAGTCTTTTCCAGTGAGTCAACTGTTCGCATGAGGTGGCCAAAGTACTGGAGTTTCAGCTTCAGCATCATTCCCTCCAAAGAATTCCCAGGGCTGATCTCCTTCATAATGGACTGGTTGGATCTCCTTGCAGTCCAAGGGACTCTCAAGGGTCTTCTCCAACACCACAGTTCAAAAGCATCAATTCTTCGGCGTTCAGCCTTCTTCACAGTCCAACTCTCACATCCAAACATGACCACAGGAAAAACCATAGCCTTGACTAGAGGGACCTTTGTTGGCAAAGTAATGTCTCCGCTTTTGAATATGCTATCTAGGTTGGTCATAACTTTTCTTCTAAGGAGTAAGCGTCTTTAAATTTCATGGCTGCAGTCACCATCTACAGTGATTTTGGAGCCCAGAAAAATAAAGTCTGACACTGTTTCCACTGTTTCCCCATCTATTTCCCATGAAATGATGGGACCAGATGCCATGATCTTCGTTTTCGGAATGTTGAGCTTTAAGCCAACTTTTTCACTCTCTTGTTTCACTTTCATCAAGAGGCTTTTTAGTTCCTCTTTACTTTCTGCCATAAGGGTGGTGTCATCTGCATATCTGAGGTGATTGATATTTCTCCCGGCAATCTTGATTCCAGCTTGTGTTTCTTCCAGTCCAGCGTTTCTCATGATGTACTCTGCATATAAGATCAATAAGCAGGGTGACAATATACAGCCTTGACGTACTCCTTTTCCTATTTGGAATCAGTCTGTTGTTCCATGTTTAAATTGCATTTAAAAGCAGAAATAGAGACACAGATGTAAAGAAGAAACATACAATACCAATGGGGAAAGGGAGGGTGGGATTAAATGGGAGGATGGGATTGACATACATATACTATTGATATTATGTATAAAATAGATATACTATGTATAAACTGATGCTGAAACTGAAGTTCCAATATTTTGGTCACCTGATGGGAAGAGCCCACTCAGTGGAAAAGACCCTGATGTTGGGAAAGATTGAAGACAAGAGGAGAATGTGGCAGCAGAAAATGAGATGGTTAGATAGAATCACTGACTCAGTGGACATAAATTTGAACAAATTCTGGGAGATAGTAGAGGACAGAGGATCCTGGTGTAGTGCAGTCTGTGGAGTTGCAAAGAGTGAGACAAGACTTAGCCACTGAACAACAGCAAATAAAATATATAACTTTTGAGAACCTACTGTGTAGCACAGGGAACTCAATATTCTGTAGTGACCTATATGGGAAGGAAATCCAAACAAGAGGGGCCATATGTATACATATGGTGGATTCACTTTGCCGTACAGCAGATACGAACAATATTGTAAAATGACTACACTCCAATAAGGAAATAAATAAAAAGCCTTAAAAAAAAAAAGAAATCGCATTTAAATCAGAAGTTGAAACCTGATATCTTAAATCTGGTCTTTGGATATATTGTGTTTCATTTTCATAATGTTTTAAAAGTCAAACATGATGCCAGTATTTATGAATCAGCAGATTTTTGCATAAAGATTCATATTTTAGCATCCCTTGGACAATAGACCACGTGATAATGGAGTGTCTGCTTTCCCACACAGCCTCACAAGGGTGAATGGTTGCAGCCCCCTTTGGCTGGAGTGTGTATACACTTATTCTCCAGAGCCCTCACTCATTTCTGTCACTTGCCTGTCCCGGGTGGATACTTGGGTTCCTGACTTAACAGAAGTTTGGATCATGGAAGAAGAGAAATATAATTGGTAGATCAGAGCATGACTGAGATACGTTTGTGTTCTTTGTAGTTCATTGTATTTAAAAATATGCTCAGAGGACTTATTATCAAACTCTACAGAGCAGGGAACAGAGATGGACCTCTGTTTCTTTCATCATAATATTATGTAACTTAATTTCAAAATATAATATTTGATGGTGTGGTATTTCTCACTGGTCAGGGACAGTCTCATGTACCTGTTCATTCAGTTCAGGTCACGGACTATGTGTGTAATGCCAATCATATATTAGTCATTGAGCTGGGCATTGGGGTAATTTGTCATTATAACTTTGCCAGTTATGACACTGTGATTCGAGTGGTTGTCAGTCATTGCTTTTCAAAAAAAAAATACTGGAAAATGTTTCTTTGATGTCAACACAAAATTCTCCATTTTGTAAATATGCAGAAAATAGAATTGTGCATGAATTAAAAATTCCAATAATCACATATGTTAATAGTTTAATTATTGCACTCATCTTTATTCCCAGGTGAATGTTTTTATACCTCATTTGTATCTTTCCCCTCCAGTCATAACCTTGCCCTGTTGTACATCTGCTATAATATTGAGAATATTGATAATCTTAAATTAATATCACAAGTAAAAGAAGGATTTGATCCATTATGCTGTTTTTACTTCAGGGTAGTCATTGATTCATCCATCTCCCTTCTAGGAGTCTGTTTTGTGAATATTGAAATTCTTTATTAGAAAGAGATTGGACCATTTCTACCCTTTCCTTGCTTCAGTGCTTCCCTTTCAACTTGGTGCCACATCTGGGGACTTCTGTGATTCTTAATATTTAGAATAGTGGATTGAAATCATAGCTGTATAAGAAGTCATCTGGGAAGGCTTGTTTAAAATGTGAATTTCTTGTCTTGTTCCTGTTGGGAGCCCCAAATCTATATTCTAACACTCTGGAGATTTAAAAAATAATTTTATTGGAGTCTAGTTGCTTTACAATGTTGTGTTAGTTTCTACTGTATATAGCGGAGTGAATCTGCTTTATGTATACGTATGTCTCCTCTTTTTTTGGATTTCCCTCCTGTCTGTGTCACCACAGAGCACTGAGTAGAGTTCCCTGTGCTATGTAATCGGTTCTCATTAGTTAACTACTTTATACATAATATCAGTAGCGTGGATATGTCAGTCCCAATCTCCCTTCACACCCCCTCTGTCCCCTCCACGGTGTCCATAGGTTTGTTCTCTATGTCTGTGTCTCTATTTCTGCTTTGAAAACAGGAGATTTTAATATATTTGTTTAAAAGGCATATTGGTATTAAAACATGATTGCTATAAACCTGGAGTGAAGGAGGAACTCTTGAATAGAGGTTTGGGATCTGAGGGATTTCTGAGATTTCCAATCCCTAAGTAATGATGATTTGAACATTTTTCTTTCTCCTTCCAACCAAGATGAGTGTCTTTACCATTAGACAGCTCACAGTTACTCTGAGTCCACAACATACGCTGTGGGAGTTTGCTGGGTTTGTGTTCATGTGCCGAGGACACAGGATATTAAAAGATTAAATGAGCTTGCATCAGTGAAATATCAGCCCACAATTAACTCTAAGGATAATCACTATGGTTTCTATGTTATTAGTCAGATATAGAATTTTTTTCCTAGATGTGTTATAGTTTCATCTGGAGAGTGACCCATAATGGGAACAGAAGAATTACACAGATACTGAACACTTAGCAAGCAATTTAATTTAATTTTATTTATTTGCTCAGAGGCTGCATAGAGGGACTGCCTCAGCCACTGTGCACACATCATTAATACTCAGTGACAACATAAAGTAATGACTTCCATTTCTTGCTCAGGTCCTTTGACAATTCCATTAAGCCAACGTTGGGTATTTTGTGTGTCTTAGTGAATCTTTTTATTTTTCTTTTTTAAATAATGAAAGTATGATAACACATTTATGGGAGAGTTGGAAAATACAGAACAAGTTTATTTCCACTATATTCCAATATATTTCCACTATAAATTACAATTATTTTTAAAAGTAGATAAATTAAGATTTTTAAATTGGAGTTTCAATATCAAACTCTCAAAAATTAATAGAATGAACATGCAGAGAAGTAGAAAGATATAGCAGACCCTTAAAGCCCTGTGAACTGATTCAACATAATTAAGATTTATACAATTTTCACACAACAGGAGAAAACTACTTCTATTCAAGTTTCCATAGGCTGTAAACTAGGAGACCCTGGAACAGATCCAGAGACATAAAACAAGGTGCAAAAACTTCACAGCCCAAAGCTATTGAAACCACACAGAGTCTGTTCCCTTATCACTGTGGAGTTATATTAGAAATCAATATCAAAAGATATTTGACAATAACCCACATATTTTCAAGTGCAGTGCAACATTTACTAAGAGAGATCTTGGACTCAGCTATTGAAAGCCCTTAGGGAGCATCTTCTCAGAGCTTTTTGCGGGGGGTGGAGGGGGGCGGCGGGGACACTGACCCAACCACGTCTCAGTGTTCTCACATCTGTGTCTTAAATTTCACCACCTTGAGTATCCTATTCTATAATAGTACTTAGCTGGTTTGGTGAGTATTTCAAAGAACTTGAATCTTTGGAGTACGAAGACATGTTCATGGGTAACAGGAAACCAACTGTCTTTATCTTGTCCCTAAAGAAAGCAGAATAAAGGAGAGATGAATAAAAATTTAGTGAGGCTTTACACAAAGCATTTACTATTTCTACAAAACATGTACTATTTTTCCAAGTACCAAATAATGCCTAAAGAGTTAAACGTTCAACTTACATCTACCATACTATTTTCTTTGTTTAGTTGTTCAAATAAACAATTTGGAATGCAAGAAAATATATTGTAATTGGCCTTTTGATTAAACCAGTGGATGGTGCTGATAACTAAAACTTAAAACTTTTGAGGAAAGGACTGTACGTCTGTGGATTCTTAGCTTGATGTTTAAAGTTAAAGATTAATGTGTTCTCTCAACCAAGGGTCCTGCATGTCAAAGCTCTTCAGTTGAAATGAAGCAGAAATTTGGGACAATTATTTTCTAAATCCAGATCAATGCACCATTTTGAATTTTGATGAATATCCATCACACTTGACCAATAAAGGAGAGAGAGCAGTGCCAGCAATGACCTAGTGTTATCTGAGGGATTAAATCTTTTCATTTTGCCCTCTGCTCCTTTCTCCTTGAACAGTGTTATGTACGATTTTGACAAAAACCAGGATAAAGTGCTCCCAGGAACAAGTCTAAAGAATAGTGTTCAGAATGATTGTCTTTTCTCTAGTTTTGATCTCTCTCTTTTTAATTAGATAAGGCCGTAATTTCAGAGAATGGCATTTAGTGGCTGTATTGTGGGGAACACACATCTGCTGCCTCCCTTGGGAGGAAGGCCAGTTGTTCCATATGTTGGGATCAATAAAATAATAACAGCTAGGCCACTTAGCAAGCATTCACTAGACTCTCCCATTTATTCTTCACAAAATCTATGAGGTCACTGCTATTATGATTCTCTTTTTACAAAAAAATAAACTATGGCACAGGACAGACTAATAACTTTTCCAAGAGCATGCTCTTTGCAAATGATGGAGTTGGAATTTTAGTCATCTGATTCCAGAGGCTGTCTTCTTAATGACTTTGCTTAGAAAAAGAAGACAATATATTTATTTTAATTTCTGTTTTTTCCTAGTAGTAAAATAGCCATTCTAAGTTCTATATGGACCATTCTAAGGTCTATATGGACTCTTTCCCCTAATCTTTCCAACAGCCTAAGGTTATTATTTTTTTCTTGAATGCAAGAGGAAAAAATTGGGTTTTTATGTCAAAATGAGGGAAAAATTAAAATCCAATCTCTAGTTTCTGGAGAGCATGGGTTCTTAGAAATATTGACACTGGCTTTCTTCTGTAAAATACTTTCTTGGAATAACAGTTGAAAAGTTCATGAGCAAATTAGATACGATATCTCATTGATTTGAAAGCTAGTTCAAACATATTGGTTAGTTCTTGATAAGAATCTTTGTAAGATTCTTTGAACGCTATTAGAAAGGAAATGAATTTACTCCCCAAATTAGAGGAATAATGTAATGAGTTGTTACTTTACTAGTTAATCCCTGAGAAAGTAAAAGACAAAATAAAAAAAAAAAGACTACGAAAGAAAGTGCTCAATTCCTGTGAAACCATTCTCTGTATTTACTGGGTTTTATGCCAGCCCAGCTGTTGATTTTCAGCCGTTGCTGACTTTCTTGCTTTAGCACAGTTCTACAATTGGCTCAATCTTTCAAATTAAAGTAGATTCCAAATTAGAAATGGATTGTGTTCTAATAGTTTATTCATTGGCAGTTTGGAAGTTGGAAAACATTTTGCTTCAGAAAAGTAATGCATTATAAACATTGGCTAGGTTCCCAAACTATCATAGAAAATAATATAAACTTACATGGAAAAATTAATATTACTATATTTCTCAGTGTAGTATTGTAGGTCTGTGGACCTGCAGTGATTTAAGTGCAAAAACTACACCATTATAATACAGACACTGTACAATTACAAACTATATAGATACCAGCATGGAGAGATAGCCATTAAAATCTCAATGATGGGGACTTCCCTGGTGGTCCAATGGCTAAGACTCTGAGCTCCCAGTGCAGGGGTTTGATCCCTGGTCAGGGAGCTAGATCCAGCAGGCTGCAACTAAGACCTGGTACAGCCAAATAAATAAATAAAATAAATAAATAAATCTCAATGGTGGTTTTTCAGGTAGTGGGATTATGGAAGATATTCCTTTTTATATTTTTTACTTTGTATATTGTATTTACATTTTTAAATTTGCAATTTTGCAAACAAGGAACATTTAGTGCTTTCATATAACTGTCTATTACATACACATAATTTTACTCAGACAAAGCGTACGTCTCTGCCTTTCTTCTCTCCTCCCTCTTTGAAAACACATGGCCATTGGAACACAATGGTTGGGTGTACACTTATTGTTTCCATATCCTACATCTGCTCTGTTAACAAATCTCGTTGGCTCCATCTTCAAAACAAGATTAGAAATCACATTCAGTTATTGCTGTTGGCCAGTGAATAATCATTTCTTGCCTAAATTACTTTTTTAGCTTTAAACTGGTCCTCTTGTTTTCTGTATTATTTTCTTATAGTCTTTTCAAAACAGAGTCCCATACATATATTATATATTAATACATATACTAACAAAAAGAGTATGTTATACATCCCAGTTCACTTGCAATATATCCAGAACATTGAAAAGAGTGGATGGCCATCCTTAGCTCTCTTTTTCATTGCTCTCTGTCTTGCTCCCTCCACTGCACTCAAAGCCAGCCTCCTTGCCCTTCCTTAAACACCAGTCGTTTTTGAGCCCACCCAGTCCTCTGGCATTTGCTGTTCTCAATGTCTGGCAAGTCCCTTCACCCATCCACTCCAAACCCCTGCTCATATTCCCAAAACTCTCTCTCCCTTCTGTATTCAAATACCGTCATATTTTCTGGCTACAACAATTCATTTCAATTAACATTTCGACAATGCTTGCTTCTCAAGCCTTCATTTTTCCTTTGATTGGCTTACTTGTTTCACCATCTAACTCTACGCTGCATGTGTTTTCATGTTGATTGATCACCATGTTACAGAGGAAAAACTCCACATTGGCAGAGATTTCTGACAATTTTGTTTCCTGTTGTATCCTCGGTGCCTAGGATCCTGCCCAGCATATAGTACACATTTAAGCTGTATTTGTTGAATGAATGAATGTGTGTAATGAAAGCATAAAAAATAGACCTAAAGTATAGAAACAAAATTCCTGGTAATGCTTGCCCCTTAGGAACACAGGGGAAGAGATGTCCCTTTTCTTTCTTAGTAGCACTTTTTGTCTTATATATAAAAATATCTGATAAACTATGACAGAACTCTTGCAGATGGATACATTGGTATTTGTAATATTAGTTTCTGAGTATTTGTGTATTTTGAAAATTTTCATGAATACATTTTTTACCAGCTTTCCAGTAATTACTGGATAAAGCACATATTCCCAGCATTCCATGGGATGCCTTCTGTGATGGATACTGCCAACCTCTCCATCCGCACTGACTTCCCTGCTTCTAGCTTTCTCCATAGTCATGATTTCTTCTGTCTCTTTCTCTTTTTTGGTCTAGTGGGGTACGCTGTACATTTGTCTTTGCCTCTCCTTCATGACCAGGTTCCTCTCTCCTCCTGTAATAGAACTTTCTACAAGTGAAACACGGTGCTCATCCTGCTTCGTAAAATTCAAATAAAACTGGCTCAACCTTTGTATCCTACATCCTGTGGAAGACCAGTGCCCTTTTCCATATTTATGAGAATTCCTGATGGCCTATTAATTATGACTACCACTTTGATTTGATTTCCTGCTGCTGCTGAATTAGATGACTCACTGATTCTTTAAACAACCATATTTGTTCAATTGTTTCTTCCTCATGATAAGTTAATCATGAAACCAGGTCCCCTTTTCTTGATTTTTCTCCTCCTCAAAAGAGGCAAATGTGTATAGACTCTTTGTTTTTTAAATAATCATATCTTTTTTTTTTCTTTTTCAGAGTCTATTCCCATCTAGGTTATTACAGGATACTGAGTAGAGTTCCCTCTGCTAAACAGTAGGTCTTTGTTGATTATCTACAGTGTGTATAGACTCTTGATAGAGTCAGAGCCTAACTGGGAATTGGGAGGTAGAAGTGCAGAGGAGGGAGGAGGGGAGGTGATACTCTGACACACTAGTGCTTGACGGTGACAGTCTTATTCCAAAAGAGCTCTTAGCTTTACCCACACCAGGGGCCACTGGCCAACTCTCCTCTAAAAGATTCCCACCCTACTTATCAAATGTTTTCTCACTCCCTTCCATTCGTAGGCTGCTTCTAACTCCTTAAATACCAATTCATGTATTTTGCAGAATAGGCCAGTTTTGTCTTTGTCTCTTAGCCTGTTTGGCTTATGCCTAAAAGGTGCTTTCTTGTACCCACAAAAGCCCATGAAGGCACCTTCCTCTACAAGTACAGTTCTCCTTTAGGGAGGAATTCTGTGTTTGGCTCCCAGTGTAAATGTGTCTTCTTCCTGGGACACACTTTATTGTAGTGGTCAGTTTGCTTGTGTGTTTTTGTCACTAAAGGAAAGTTTTGAATTTTAAAATAATGTTTTGCTTTTGCTGAATCTTGGATTCCCAGCACCCAGCCTAGAGTACCATCATTCATGCTTGATGAGTAAGTGAAGACTGATCACTTTCCTCTTCTTACAGGCATCTATTAGAGAGTACCATTTGATCTTAGATAAGTTTGTTTCTTTCGGTTCTCAAAACACATAAATGTGATGGAAATAGCCTCCTTGTTTTTAGTTCCTCCACTGTATAAGACCTTGCTTATCCAGGGGAATGTCTCAGTAGCCATTACACTATGCAACTATAAACTGTCTTGAGGCAAGATTGTACATTGTGCTGTGCTGTGCTTAGTCACTCAGAAGTGTCCTCCTCTTTGCTACCCCATGAACTGGAGCCCTCCAGGCTCCTCTGTCCATGGGGATTCTCTAGCCAAGAATGCTGGAGTGGGTTACTGTGCCTTCTCCCAGAGGGATGGTACATTACCTGTAACCAAAATCATGCTCAGGAAAGACTCCTTTGCTGCAACCATTGGTAGTGAAAGAATCCGAGGTAAACATCTTTTCTTCATTGTCTTGCTTCTTAACTGAAGAAGCCAGTGATTTGACCGTCCCTTGAACTTCTAGAGTTCCACAGTTTGGATGTCTTCTTCTAGTCTTCCAAGGGTCACTTGTAGTTGATGAATGAATCGGTGAGGAAATGGAATAACGTCTAACAATCATGACATTGCCTGTAAAGGAGACACAAAATTCAAGTTTAAAAATTCCATTTTTAATGACATCCACAAATGGAAGACTGTATTACTAGTTCTTTATTGAAACTAACTAAACAAAACTGTTGTTTTTAGATTAATTTTTTGCATAAAAGATATTCATTCATTGATTTATTTTGGAAATAATCCAACCCTGAGCCAGGCACTTCTTAAAGAGATGGATGTGTGCAAGTGAAAACACAAAATTCTTGCTTGCATAGAGCTTACCTTCTTGTGTGGCTGACAGATGACAGACAGATATATGATAAAATTCATCTGGCAATAGATTCTAGGAGGATGAATAAGACTGCTGAGAGCAAGGTGCTAGAGTTAGATGAGGGCAAGGTCTGGTGAGGTGAGGTGAAATCTCTCAGTTGTGTCCGACTCTTTGTGACCCTGTGGACTGTAGCCCACCAGGCTCCTCTGTCCATGGGATTCTCCAGGCAAGAGTACTGGAGTTGGTTGCCATTTCCAAGGTCTGGAGGCTACTTAAATAGTGTAGTCAGGGAAGACCTTCCTGAGAACACAGAATATGAACAAAAATTTGCACATGACGAAACAGTAAAATATGATTTTAGGATGGGAAGAACATGAACTTGCAGAGATGCAGTTGTGGATGGCTTCTCGATCTTCATTCTAAAAGAATGTGTTCATCCACAGTGCCTCATCACTTGAATGACCACAAATAATTGAACTGGTTGCTGCCAACTGGCCTGAAATGTGTGTGTTTGCTTTAGTTGAGCAGTCATCTCTCTCTGTCGAATGAGAGATGAGAGCAAGGCGAACAAGTAGAAAGAAGTAAAAACATCTAGGGACTTCCCAGGTGACTCAGTGGCTAAGATGCCACACTTTCACTGCAGCAAGTGTGAGTTTGATCCCTAGTCAGGGAACTAGGAACTAAGATCCCACATGCCTTGAGTTGCAGCCAAAAAAAAAAAAAAAAAAAAAGTAAAGATGCCTGTGTGGGAAACAGGAGTTTTCTCCATCTTTCTCTTAAGAGCTTTATGTCTCTAGTTTCTGAGGGTTTCCAACTCAATTTCTATCCATAAGGGTCTCCTAATAAACTCTTTCTTTGAGGTAAATTGTATCTCCAGTCCTTAGAATGAAAGCCTCTTGATTAAAAGACCTTTATTTTAGGGCATCTTGGTTTGTCTGCATTTCACATCTAACACTCTGCTAACTGACCTGGGGCCTGTCATTCAGCCTCTACTTAGACATCTAGTTATTACCACTGGGGCTAATGACACTGACTTCATAGACTGGACCATTTTCTGGAGCACTTAATGAATGTTTGTTGACTCTATTCTTTCTCATTACAGCTTTGCCATTAACTATCAAGAAAGTAAAAGAAAATCCAGCATCATGTTTAGGTTTTCAGAGTGTTAGAAGCACAATTTTCTCCTTTTAAAATTTTGTGACCCATGTTTGTAGAACACAGACAGCAAATTATATAGCCATTACAGAAAGTGGAGGCTGCCCTTGCTTTTTATCTTAGGGAAGAGCAGAAGATCAGATTTTAGGCAAAAGTCTGTGGGTGAGTTTAAGTTCAAATCCAACTGAAGTAATTAACTGCAAATACTATTCATAAACTATCTTTGAACACTTCCTTTGGCCATGACATATAACTTTTATAATGATCTAAAGACAAGTTTTTATATGCAGAGTACATCATGAGAAACGCTGGGCTAGAAGAAGCACAAGCTGGAATCAAGATTGCCGGGAGAAATATCAATCACCTCAGAGATGCAGATGACACCACCCTTATGGCAGAAAGTGAAGAGGAACTAAAAAGCCTCTTGATGAAAGTGAAAGAAGAGAGTAAAAAAGTTGGCTTAAAGCTCAACATTCAGAAAACAAAGATCATGGCATCTGGTCCAATCACTTCATGGGAAAGAGTTGGGGAAACAGTGGAAACAGTGTCAGACTATTTTGGGGGGCTTCAAAATCACTGCAGATGGTGATTGCAGCTATGAAATTAAAAGACACTTACTCCCTGGAAGGAAAGTTATGACCAACCTAGATAGCATATTGAAATGCAGAGACATTACTTTGCCAACAAAGGTCCGTCTAGTCAAGGCTATGGTTTTTCCAGTGGTCATGTATAGATGTGAGAGTTGGACTGTGAAGAAAGCTGAGTGCCAAAGAATTGATGCTTTTGAACTGTGGTGTTGGAGAAGACTCTTGCGAGTCTCTTGGACTGCAAGGAGATCCAACTAGTCCATTCTAAAGGAGATCAGTCCTGGGTGTTCTTTGGAAGGACTGATACTAAAGCTGAAACTCCAGTACTTTGGCCACCTCATGCAAAGAGTTGACTCATTGGAAAAGACCCTGATGCTGGGAGGGATTGGGGGCAGGAGGAGAAGGGGACGACAGAGGATGAGATGGCTGGATGGCATCACCGACTCAATGGACGTGAGTCTGAGTGAACTCCGGGAGTTGGTGATGGACAGGGAAGCCTGGCGTGCTGCGATTCATGGGGTCGCAAAGAGCTGGACACGACTGAGTGACTGAACTGAACTGAAATACAGGTTTATGACTATTGACAAACATAAAAGTTTCTGTTTAAGAGGATTATAAAACAATCTCTTTATACCAAATGATAAGAAAATACAACAGAGGAAATTATACCAACAATTGCAAAGTTAAGTTTGTTCTTATATGAGACCTATACTCCAACATGACTGATCAGAAAGTAAGTTCTTTGTTTATGTCCCTGGGTCCCAAATAATCTATATTCTTTAGTTTCTTATAAATAGAAGGGAAAGAATATTCCACATGACATCAAGGGATCATCAGTACCATTTCAAAGATTCCTATCAAATACAGTTTGTCAGATAAGGGTAGGAGCAGAGTGAAGAGAATCACAGGTCTAGGAATGCTGAAGTTTCTTGGTAAAAAGTTGTTTCTTGCATCTTCTTTGTAGCAAATTATCTCTTCCCTTCAAACTATGAGGCTGGAGAAGACTCTTGAGAGTCCCTTGGACAGCAGGTCAAACTAATCAATCCTAAAGGAAATCAACTCTGAATATTCATTGGAAGGGCTGATTTTGAAGCTGAAGCTCCAATACTTAATGCCAGCTGATGCGAACAGCTGACCTACTGGAAAAGACCCTGATGCTGGGAAAGATTCAGGGCGAGAGGAGAAGGGGCAACAGAGGATGAGATGGTTGGATGGCATCATTGACTCAATGGAGATGAGTTTGAACAAACTCTGGGAGACAGTGAAGGACAGGGAAGCCTGGTGTGCTGCAGTCTATGGGGTTGCTTAGAGTCAGACACGCTGAGTGACTGAGCAACAATCTCTTCCCTAATAGACCCAAGGTGAGAATTCCAAGGGCAGAAGGGATGAGGGCAACATCTCCATGAGATGGATTGGATTTCATACCTACTTGCACACTATCATCGATGTGTCCAGGAGGATTTAGTCCCAAGGGATTTACTTCTAGCCCCAGCTTATTGGTTTCCTTTCTTAAAGTGAGACACACTTCTGAAATCACATTGTCCCTTATCGGAGTATAGGTTTATGTTATTTTGTTTTCAAAAGAAGATAGGACAAGTTGCTTAATCTCTCTGGGTCTTATATCCTCAACAGTAAAATAAGGGGATTATCACTACAGTTCTTCTCTAGGATCACATTTTTATGAATCAGTTGCAAGTATGAATTTTGACTATTGGCAATATCTTACTAAAACTGCGAATAAACACTTTGTACTTAAGTCAAATCATATTTTTTCTGACCTATTGAATATTATTAAGACTACTGCTGGGAAAGGTTGAAGGCGAGGGGAGAAGGGGACGACAGAGGATGGGATGGTTGAACGGCATCACCAACTTAACGGAAATGAGTTTGAGCAAGCTCTGGGAGTCGGTGATGGACAGGGAAGCCTGGAATGCTGCAGTTCATGGGATCGCAAAGAGTTGGACACGACTGAGTGACTGAACTGAACTGAACTTAAACATCATGGAAAATAGTTTTGAAGGAGTTTTTTATGTCTGGAGTAAGGCAGTGGTTTTCAACTAGGGGAAATATCCTCCAGGTGATATTTGGAATGTCTGAAGACATTTTTGATGATCATGACCGAAGGGGAAGAAGCAGATACTTTACTAAATATCTTACAATGTCCAAGACAGACTCCTATAATATAGAGTTATTCATTCCAAATGTCAGGAATTCAGAGGTGGAGGAAACCTGGAGGAAGGATATATTATACATGTCTGTATCTTTTTTTTCCCACTAGGAGAAGGTCTAACTTCTTTATAGTTTCCTTTTTCAGTTTTATTAAATAACCCACAGACAGAATAACTCAGATCCATAGCTGTACTTGACAACAAGGAAAAAGACCCCTATTGAAATCTATTTCCAGCTTTGAAGTATAGGGCCCCACACTAGAGAGAGACCACTTTAACAGAAAAAAAAAAACAAAAACAGCTGGAGATAAGACATGTCCCATTGCTAAGCTGTTCAGTACCTCTAAATAGCCTTGCCTGAAGCCTTTGACAGAGGATATTAAGCACTTTGGATATTCAAGTATGAATCAATTTTATTTGAATATGCTATATGTAGGCGAGTTTGACAATTTGAATGTAGAACATATTGAGTTGCCCAAAACCTCATTTGGCTATTTCTCTAATCATGGAAAAATCAAAATGAACTTTTTGGGCCAACTCAATATTTTTCACTCTCCTGATTTCTAATTTCATGTATAGTCTTCACAGTCAAAATTATTTCCCATAAAAGATGAGAGGTTAGATTTTTTAAAGAATGTATCAGACATTGACTTTTAGTCTTGAAGTCTCCAGCCTGCATATAGTAAGTTGAATTATGTGCAACATGCATTCATAAAGGACAGTAAAGATCTTCTAAAACATGGATAAGAAACAATATCTGCCTTGGTTGTGTGTTTGTTAGATACTGTACTAAGCACTTAGTTTATTATTACAACCAGTCATCACCAGCTGAGATAGGTACTATAGCACTTCTCAATGAACAAAATGCGAGTTAAAGATTTATTATAACTAGCTCTAAATCAAGTGCTGGTTAATGAGTGTCAAATCATTGGAACTGTATTTGTCTGACTCTGATATCCATACGCTTAACTGTTGTGCACGACTGTTCTGGCTTAATAAACGAGCACTCCATTTGACACATATCCATTTGGTGTTCTATTATGTAGCATTTAATTGCTTGAAGTCAAGAAAGGGAAAAAAGCATTCTTTTTAATATGACTTATTTCCATGAATCTGTCATCTTGAACTTCTCAGGAATACCTGGAGATAGTTTTACTGTTGTTAAGATATGATAATTGAAGATGTTAAAGGAATTTTTGCCTAAGGATTCTAAACTTATCTATCTTGGCCAAAAAGGTCATTTGGATTTTTCCATAGCATCTTTCTGTGATGAGAACCTTTTGGCCAACCCAATACCAGGAAAAAAACACACCACTGTTAATAACAAATTATGCACTTATGTGAGAGGCACACTAAGCCAACTATTTAACAGATATTTGCAAAGGTGGGCACAGCCCCAAAGAACTATGGGCAGTCAGTACCTTGGTGTTCTCTCACACCTGGGGCTGAATCAGAGGCAACACCACCATGAAGGGCTGCTGGAGATTGCCCGGGCACTTCTTCAAGGTTACCGAGGTCTGTGACTTCCTTTTCATCTCCTGATTCTCCTCCTGAGCCTGGGGTTCTCTGACTACTCAAAATCAGCTTCATCCGGAGGGCTTGATTCTCTTTCTCCAGCTTGTGGATCTCTGCCCGCATTTCCTGGATAACTCTCATGAGATGGTCATTCGCGGCCATTGCTTCTTTTCAGGTTGCTCTGGTTGCTCCTTTGGGGAGACAGGCCAACATTTGCTTACAAACCAAACGCACAATCTGCTTAGTGGAATGGGTTGACCCCACCCCTAAAGTTTCCTGAACAATAGATGTCTGTCTTCTCTATGCCATCTTTCAGCACCTGGGGAGTTAGGCTATCAAGGGAGGTAAAGGATCTCCATGACTAATTCATCCTGGGTTTTGTTTTTCAGAACAGAGCTTTTCTTTGTATCCTTCATTTCATATCAATCCGCAGTTCTGGAATAATGCTTTGGGTCTACAGAAGACACTCTGAAAATTTCCAGCAAGGAACAGAATTTCTTGTTTCTGTCATGAACTCACCATCTGAGCAGCCACTCAAGTTTTTTCTCTGTTGCTATTTCTGGTATCAGATGTTTCATAGATTGCCAACTGTCATGAGCACATCAAAGTGGGCACATAAGAATTATTCCTTGTCTTTTCTGTAGGATATATTATAGTTTTTGTACCTTTGGGGTAAATTATTAATTTTGACACCTGTTGATTAGGTGTCAAAATTTAACTAACATAGGAAATCATGAGATTATTTAAATGAAATGATGATAATTATACCTTAATCCCTTAAGATAATGTCGAGGATGATATAATTACTTCTTGGTAGGTTTTCCTATGATCATTTTTGCTGTTAATTTGGTTTCAGAGTGTTTGCTCGGGCAAATACTGCTGAGGGCTGTTTTGGAAATGTAAGAAGATACAGGTCAAATATTAATCTTGAATGAGAAGAACATGCAATAGTTAACAGCTTTCATGACCTATTTCTGAAGAGGTTTTTTCATTGGGAATGAAAGGTATGTGCTCCGTATCCATTTGGAAATTCAATTCATGCTTAAACAATAGGTTCAAAATGATTAGATACTTTGTCTTGGTGGTAATTTTCCTTGTACATTTGCTTACTTATGTTTTCTACATATGTTGATGCTTTTTTGCTATCTTAGTAAATAGGATGATCCGGTTGATTGATCCAAGTCTGTATGTGGGAGTTACTGGAGAAAGTATTATTTCTTTTTCATTCATGCAGAATTATCATATGTATTTAAATTTTATGACATGTTTACTAGTCAGTTGTTTTGATCTACTACTTCTATCTGTATTTAAATGAATTTCAGTAAGCATTTATGTGCCCGGCGTGCTAGAGGCTATTGAAGTGGCTCCTCTCTGATTTCATCTGCTTTGACTCCCTTGCTCTATCCCTCTGCCCTGCCTCAGTCACACTGGCCTAAGCATTAGCTCCATAAACACCCCAAGCACATTGCTGCCTTGGAACACTGGTCCCAGCTGTCCCCAGGGCTTTCCCCAGGTAGCCACATAGTTAATCCCCTCATCTTCTACATCAGCTAGTAAGCATCATGCTGCCAGCCTCCAGCATGAGTTGGCCCTGTGGGAATGCAGTCAGTCTTTAGCTTTTCCCACATTTGTGGGCAAGGTTTTAAAAAGGAGATGAACTGTGTTAGCATGTCTGATTTCTAGAGAATGGAGAGTTGGCAGAAAGTGTCTGCTTTCCATCTTCTTCAAATAGATGATGTCACAGAGTGTCTTTCATCTGGACATAAAATCATGCCTCGCTGGAATACGGTGTGTAGAGTTGACATGTGACTCCTTTATCTGTCAGAACCTTTGGTTTTAGTCAGTGACAGAGGATAGGCAAGGTCAGATTAGAACTTGGGGATTTTGACTGCATTATCACCACCCGGCCATGTGTCCCTCCGTGTGGAGATACCCAATGGCCTTGCCCTCTAAGATATAATAGAAAAGTGTCACTTACATGAAGTCTTATGTCTCACTTTTCAAGCAGGCGTACACTCTGCTGTTATAAATTATTTAAACAGCTACTCAGAAATTCGGCTTTTGCAGCATTTGCTGAGAGTTCACTTTGACCTTGAACTTGATATGTAGCTATTGTCACAGTGATTTCCCAGGTGACCGGAAGCATCTGGTGTTGCCATGAGCCCCGACTCAGAAGTGGATTTGACAGTCTGCTATCCTGCCATCTTTTTGACATTTGAGTGTCACACAGTGATGGAGCAGTCATGTGGAAACGAAGGAGGAGATGAAAAGTTTTTGACGGGTATAGCTTCATGAAGTACTGATAAGCCTGTGAAAGGGATGTTTAAGGCTGCTCTGGGTCAATTCACATAGAAGGGATGAGCCACTTCCCTGTTCAGCCAGATGTGAGACAATCTTGACTGTTGTGCATGAAGAGACTTACATGGAGCCAGCTATGGAAAGGGACATTTGCCATCTGATAAATGATCATGGACCTGTGTAAGTTTCCACTGAAAGTAAGAATTTCAAGACTTCCTTTCAATTGGCACATGTGCAAAAAATTTGACTGATATAATGCACAGGGTGGAGGTCTGTGTCCTAAGTTACTAACTACCACTCTGTCGCTATCTCATTATTAAATCTCACTCATAAAATAAAGGCAGGTAAAATAATTAAATGATATGGTGAGTTCAACAACTGCTGAGCTCCAACCATCAGTTGTCATGAAGAAAGGTATGTGTTTTTCTAGTTCTGGTGTTTCCAGTTCTTTAGAATTTTCAAAAGAAGAAGTTGGAATCCAGATATCATGAGAGATCATTATATTTTTTAATGGGCAACTTATTCAATCTTTCAAATATATTGTGTGGAGACAACCAAACAAGTTTGAGGGAATGGATAAATTCTCTTGGTTTCCTAGGAGTGTGGCTTCAAGGAGATAGAGTTCTTCTTTTCATAAGAAACTAAGGACCAAAAAAGTAATATGGCTTTGCAAGATCAACTTGTTGTCATGAACATTTACTGAGGGCCAAGGTTTCCATGGTGGCTCAGGTGGTAAAGAACACACCTGCCAATGCAGGAAACATAAAAGGTATGGGTTCCATCCCTGTGTTGGGAAGATCCCTTGGAGAAGGAAATGGCAACCTACTCCAGTACTCTTGCTTGGAGAATTCCATGGACAGAGGAACCTGGTGGGCTATAGTCCATGGAGCCACAAAGAGTTGCACATGACTGAGCAACTTTCACTTCACATTCAAGTTTAAGCCTCCCGTAAGATATCCTGGAAGGATCTGGCTCCATGAACTTTCAGTGGCAAGACCAAGTTATCCCTCTTTTCTACACCTGTATCTTTATCTGTGAAGGAGATAAGAATAGCTATCTTCAGATTAAACGAATTTATCATGATAAATGCTCTGAAGTTCTTTGAAGTTAGCAAGTTTTCAATACATGTTTGTTGAGTAACATAGGGTTTTAAAATGAAAGATTTTTTGGTTGAATATCTACCTGCTGTCTAGTATTAGACAAGTAGGGGGAGGGCTTTGTAGATGAGCAGAGAAGAAGGATGGAGAGGCTTGGAATTATAGGAAATGAAATCTATCTGTGTGGTCTGATTCTAGCTTTGCACTGAATACCTGTATAACTGCAAACGATTTCTCTCTGTGTAGCCCTGATTTTTAGTTTCATGAAAATCTCTTTTGGAATTTATGGATCAATTGGGAAGAATTGACATCTATCTTGGCTGTATTGAATCTTCTTTTTTTTAATATTCTTTATTTATTTACTTATTTATTTTTGGCTGTGCTGGGTCTTCGTTGCTGCAGGGACTTTTCTCTAGTTGCGGTGAGTAGGGGCTACCCTCTAGCTGCACTGCCCAAGCTTCTCATTGTAGTGGCTTGTGTTAATTCATCACATAGGCTCTAGGGCCTGTGGGCTCAGTAGTTGCACCGCCTGGGCTCCAGAGCACATGTTGAATAGTTGCGGCCATGGGCTTAGTTGCTTCGTGGCACGTGGGATCTTCCTAGACCAGGGATCAAATCTATGTCTCCTCATTGGCAGGCGGATTCTTTACCACTGAACCAATAAAGGAAGCCTGAATTGAATCTTTATTATGACATTTATTCAAATCTCCCTCTAAGTATTTCAAGAATGTTTTGTAGTTGTACCCAAATGTCTTCCACTTATTTTATTACATAATATTTTCATCATCATTTAGCTCTAAATATTTTTAAATTTCTATTGTTATTACCTCATCCATTCATTTGATGAATATTTATTTACTTCTTACCGTGTGCCATGCCCCATTCAAAGCCCTGGTCCATAGTTAGTGAACAAAAGAGACACAAATCCTTATCTTTAGGCAATATATATTCTAGTCAGGAAAGCAGCAAAGAAACACAATAAATAAGCAAAATGTAAAGCGTGTAAGAAGAGATAAAGTCTATAGAGAAAAATAAAGGAGCACAGAATGTCGGGCAAGGGCAGTGAGAATTCAATTTAAATTTATTTTAAAACAGAGCAGGTAGGAAAGAAGTCCCTGTAAAGGTGGCCCAAGGAAAGAAAGGGAGAAAAATGATGGGAAATAGTTCCAGGCACGTGAATGGAAAGAACAAAGACACTGATGGAGCTGTATTCTCCTTATATTTGGAGCATCACCTGATTTGGATGGATTGCAATGTCCTTTGAACAATGCTATTCTAGAGTAGGTTCTGTATATTAGGCAATATGCTGTGTGTGTGTGTGTGTGTACATACTCACAGGCAAATCAACACAGCCATATGGGAAAAAATACTTGAAAAATACAAAATGATCACATTTAGCAGCAGCATTCAGTGCTGGGCAGGCTGACCCCTATAGCAGGTGGTTCCTTTTTCCTGACCTACACAGCTTTCTTCCTTGCCGCTCCCCTGATCCCCACCCCTTGCTCCCTCAAAGTCCTACAGGAAGAAGCTCAAACAATTTATCAAAGAAGATCAAACAAGTGTTTCTCCTGGCCTCTTGAATTCCCATATCAATTTCATATTTTGGATTTTTTTTCAAATAAAATTTTATTTGTCTAAACAGGGGTTCTTAATTTAGCCTGTCTCTGTTTGCCTATTGTGTTTTTAAAATCTCTTTCTTCTCTAAAAGTTATTGTCACAAGGAGCTGCTGTGACTGATGGAGACCATACCATTTGATCTCCCAGATGGGTTGGGCTAGAAAGGCCCAAAAAACAGTCTGTGAGCATTGATAATCTTCCTTTTGATTATGTGAAGATGAGTTCAGGGTCATTCATGATCATGTCCAGCTCTGTGAAGATTATGGAGTCAGAGGAATGCTATGTCTTTCCAGGAGGCCATTACTCATAAGTTTTATTCTGTTTTTTTAAACAGTGTAACAGATTCTTTATGTTGCCATCATCTTGCATTGACAATTATCATCTTAGGGTCAAACTTATTTTTATTGGAGGATAATTGCTTTACAATGTTTTGTTGGTTTCTGCTGTACAACAGTGTGGTATATGTATAAATTCTACTCTTTAGAGGAAAACTGTTCTAGAAATAGCAAAAAAAAAAAAAAAGTGACCTATTTAGCCACTCTTCTCCTTTATGAAGCCAATTTGCCAGAAATAAGTCTGGTCTTCCATTGTCTCTCTTATTTTATAGATGAAGAGAAATCTGTGGCTTTGCTGAACTTTGATTGCTCTTAATTTATTAATGAAATGGGACTTGAAAAATGTCCAGTTTCACCTCAAGTCTTGCATAGCTTGATGTCTCTGCTTTGGCCTCATTTATTTTAATAACATTCAACAGACTCCAAAGTCTGCATCAGGGTCTCTGACTTTGGAAAAGATGCTTCTTCTTTCCCCAAGAGGATCCCATTCCATTGACTCATGTTGCACAATATTACAAAGTTTTTCTCTAGAACCAGCTTCTGCCATTAGAAGCCTTGGAGGGTAGTGTCCCTTGGACAGTATACATCTGCTACCAGTCCCTGGAAGCAATTGCTTCCTTGCCTTTGTGATGCTAACCCTTTGCTTATTAGCACTTTCTTTAACGAAGGATGGAGGCATTTCTGCTGATCTGTATCCTGTGAGTATTAACATTATGCTTCTCATTGGCCAGCATCTTGGATACGAAGGAATACAGAGAGTTATGTTTGAGATGGAGGAGAAAAAATTAATAGAAAAACAAGAAGCCACCACTGTAATGAGGGCTTCCCAGGTGGCGCTAGCGGTAAAGAATCTGCTTGTCCATGCAAGAGATGCAAGACACACAGATTCAATCCCTGGGAGGTGGGAATCGACCCAGGGATGGAACCTGTGTCCAGTATTCTTGCCTGTAAAGATCCCATGGACAGAGGAGCCTAGTAGGATATAGTCCATGGAGTCGCAAAGAGTAGGACATGGCTGAGCACACAACACTATGAAGACTCTTGGTAGTCAGTCAACATTCTGAAACTTTTAAGATCTAATCATATCAGAGTTGCTGTGTTTGGACACTTGATCTTCCATGTTCTCCATCCATTTATTTTTGGATCAACTATTTAGCTCTTACTTTTTGACACTTATTCACCACACCAATAGGTCACAGTGAAATGAGACTTCACTGCTTTATAAGATGTTTCTGTTGTAAGAAATGACAACACTCCTGGAGGTAACAATAACGATATTGTTTTACATTGTGGAGTGCATTAATAGTTAAAAAGCATTTCCCCATTCATTGCCCTATTCTATCCCGAGAGCAAGCTTGTTCTATGGGTGCTATTTGTACCTTGATGGACAGTGAGTGAGCTGTAAAGCTGAAAGGCCCCGGTTGCAGTTCAGTCTCTACCACTTCCTACTGATAGGACTGTTAGCCAATGGAATATGGGAAGTAGATTTGCTTCTTCCAAGCTGAGTCTCTAAAACAGCCTGTTCTCCAAAACCTCCACTCTCATTCTCTCAATCCCTCTCTTCTTTTTCAGTGTGTGGCCAGTGGAGGGATTCAGTCAGGGCATATCACAGTGCCAGCAAATAAATATAACTGTACTTCTGCTACTGATGACAGGGGGACATCATTTATACCTTGTCATTCAGTGGTTTTAAATCCAGGCTGATAGAATAGCAAGAAGTGAATGAACAACGTATATGAAGTTCTTAACTTCGTAGTACAATAGCCTGGAAAGTTTTCTTTTCTAGAAGCTGAAATTCTGTATGTGTGTGTGTGTGTGTGTGTGTGAGATTCTTTTTGAGAGACTGAAGCAATTCATTTATATATATATATTTCATTCTTTTATATATTCATCAAGTTCTTATTAAGTATCTATCTAATGTACTAGGGCTTCCCAGGTGGCTCAGTGGTAAAGAATCCGCCTGCCAATGCAGGAAGCATAAAACTATATGGGTTCGATCCCTGGGTTGGGAAGATCCCCTGGAGGAGGAAATGGCAGCCCACTCCAGTATTCTTGCCTGGAAAACCCCATGGACAGAGGAGCCTGGAGGGCTACAGTCTATGGGGTTGCAGAGTCAGACAACACTGAGCTCAGCACAGCACAATGCGCTATACTGGACAGAGCAGACAGACAGGCTTTGTGCCTTAAAAAGGGAGACAACCAAATAAATACATTAAATAAAACATAAATTGTAGCTTGGATTATGAGTAGTCTTAGGAAGAAGGCACCCAGGATATTCTTCTTTTTTTGCTTTAAAAACATTTTTAATGATGCTTTAATCTCTAATTTGGGAGTACTCATTTTGCTTCCATTTTTAAAAGCTATTTTTACATTACAGTGATTAACCTTTTTTTAAGTATAAAACTTTTAATTATATCTTGGCTAGAATTTAGGAGACTCTCTTTAAGGAAGATGGTCAGGGGAGTCCTCTTAGGCCATAAAGAGTGGGAACACTGGAGCCCTGCAAAAAATTCAGCCAAATATTGAAAGGCTTTGCATACCACATGGAAGAATTTGGCTTCCTTTCTTTCTTTCTCCAACAGAAGAATGTGATTTTATTGTTTTTAATTTTTAAAATTGAATGAAAGATTCTTTAAATTGTATAGTGCTTTACAATTTTCAAAAGTTTCACACACATGATTTCATATAATATCATAGTAAGCCTCCCCCCCACCACCCCTACAATCCTTATATTCTGGCTTTTATTTAAAATTTTAAAATTTTAAAAAGATCTTTTGGGCTTTGGGTGAAGAATGGTTAGAGCTAATATTTAGTAAGTGGTATTAAATGTGAAGAGACATGATTTATGAAAAAAATTTTTGTAATCCATTAATATATAAGGTCAAAAAAGGAATTTCTCCCACCAAAGGCATGTAAAGAGTTTTCAGTCCCAAGCTTGACAACAGTGGTCTTCCTGTGACCTGCCTGGAAGGGTCCTCTCTTCTGGGAGACTGCATGGCTCATGACATTATAACAACTTTTCTTTTCAAGAGGTATTATTTACTGTGTCTGATTATTTTAAATGGAAAGACATCTTTAGATTTATCTGAGGATGAAATGTCTTATGGAAATTTGTGATTTATGTGGTGATGGGAAATCTTACTCTAAAGACGAGAGTAACTGTCTCTCACTTTTTGTTCTCTTTTTAGTTTATCCTAGAGACTGTTCAAAATAAACCGTGCTATTTTGACTATGCCACTGTAGCTGAACAAAGAGCATTCTTTGTTCCTTATATTATTAGGGTGTGTTTGGTAAAAGAAGGAATGAATAGTAATTTCCTCCGAGTACATTTTAAAAATAAATAGAAGGTAGCCTGCCAATAGGAGTAGAACTATGAATGCCTGCTCATTTAGTTCTTCAAAACTTGGCTAGTGTCCTAAAACATGGGCCCTGTGGCCTAGTTCTTCTATAGATATGAATAATGAAAATGATGGGACTATTTGACTCTGGATAAAATCTCTGTGAAGTCACTGCCTGTGGTTTTGTGCTGTCTGGGTGGGTTGGAGGTCTTGAAATAGGGTTTTCAATAACCTTTACATTCCCCAACCCCACTGCCATTATAGTAGACTGTTGCAAACTTCCCGTTCACAGACACAGTTCACATGCCAGCCCAAGGAAATGGGTTCCACAGGCCAGAAGAGTCATTTGACTATGGGGCTGCTACCTACAAGGTTGTAAAGGGGCTAAGCGCTGTGTCTGAGTTTTCCAGGATTTATTGTTTAGTCACTAAGTTGTGTTCAATCTTTGTAACCCCATGGACTATAGCACATCATGTTTCCCTGTCTTTAACTCCTGGAGTTTGCTCAAACTCATGTCCACTGAGTTGGTAATGCCATCCAACTATCTCACCCTCTGTCATCCCCTTCTCCTCCTGCCTTCAATCTTTCCCAGCATCAGGGTCTTTACCAATGAATCGGCTACTTGCATCAGGTGGCCAGAGTATTGGAACTTCAGCTTCAGCCTCAGTCCTTCCAAAGAATATTCAGGGATGATTTCCTTTAGGATTGATTGGTTTGATCTCCTTACTGTCTAAGGGACTCTAAAGAGTCTTCTCCAACACCAGAGTTAAAAGCCAAATTTCTTCAGTGCTCAGCTTTCTTTATGGTCCAAGCCTCACAACTGTACATGATCACTAGAAAAATCATAGCTTTGACTATATGGACCTTTGTAGGCAAAATGATGTCTCTGCTTCTTAACATGTCTAGGTTTGTCAGAGAAACTCAGTGAAAATATGGTTGGATTTTTATTCACTTCTGATCTACTTCTTAAATGAGATTCATGTTAGATTTGGTTCAATGAATGTAGAAATGTGCTGGTGGAAGTCAATAAGCAATCAAAATATACAGTCTTTGGATGTATGATTTTGGTAAAGATTATTTTCCATCAAATATTTAAGTTTTACTCTTGTCCTATTCAATGCAAATGCTTGGTCTCTGGAGATGCTTATAAATTAAGTAAATGGCCATCTGCTCTTCTAGATAGCCATTTATCTGCTGAAGCAGTTTTGAGGTTTTCTTCAGTCCTAGGCTTTTGTGACTGAAGCAGGAAAACATGTTACTTTTGTTCAGAGACATGTCCTTCATCTGCACTTTTTATGTATGTTGCTATTTGTAGAATAGCAATGTATTAGAAGCTAGGCTTTCAAAAGTATGAGCAGGATTAAAAGATACCAATGAAAAAATTTTTTTTCATCCAAGTCTCTGTGTTTTTGTTACCATGATCATTTTTTCCCATTTATTTTGAGCTGAATAGTCAATCAGATTATTTTTGTTTTGTAGTTGACCTTTTGGATCCTCTATTTTTCCTTTTTTAGTTTCCTTGTCAGAAAAAAAAGTCTGGGTTTTTAGTCTTGCTTTTTTTATGCAACCCAGGTAAATGATTAAAAGGCAATGATTTGGAGATATTGGCTCATGATGAAATGATACAGAAATAGGAATTGTGCTGAACTATTATTTATTTCTTCTTCAGTTTTTTTAAAAAATACCTGCAGAAAGTAATTAAGCACTGAGGCACATTTAGCTGTAATTATAAATGCAAATAGTTCATGGATATGAAGGTTTCTTTTGGTGTGTTATTTTCTAACCATTAAGGATAGTTCTGCTATAATTTGTTATTGGAAAGCCACTTTCATGGTTTTCTTTTTTGTTTTTTGTTTTACTTTAGAACAATATTATGCATTTTTATCAAAATTATGAAAAGCAACAGTCTTAGTTTAAGAAACATAGCATAACAGTTCAATTTAAATATGGGTGGCTTTACTATCTGGTAAGTAGCAAACATATTTAAAGTATGTTGTTTTGTTTGCTTTTGTTATTAACTAATTTTTATTGAAGTATAGTTGCTCTACAATGTTGCATTAGTTTCTACTGTACAGCAAAATGAATCAGAGATATATGTGTCATATATTATCTCCCTTTCAAACTTCCTTCCCATTCAGGTCACCACAGTGCATTTAGTCGAATTCTTGTACCTTTTGTGTTTTTTTTCCTATCATTCCCTTTCTTACCTGTTCTTAGGTTTGTGTGGCCATGGTATGGTTATAGGTTTTCCATAAAAAGATGAAGAAATTAAGGGTAGTGCTCCCCCTCAACAAAGAAAGATCAATGACCCTTTGGTCCTATCTCAGATATATTCAAAACTTTGTCTTTCACAAGGTTGTGCAAAATCCTTGATATCTAATTTTAAAACATTTTCATCACTTTGAAAAGAAAGTCTTGCCCACTCCTCATGCCCACATCCTTCCCTGCCCTTGGCAATCAATAATTTACTCTTTATTTCTGTTTTTTTTTTCGTATTCTTGACATCTCTGATAAATGGAATCATAAAACATGTCGCCTTTCGTGTTACTTAGCAGAGTGTTTTCAAGATTCATTCATACTGTAGCATGTATGGTGAATTTTATTCTGTCTCAATAAAGAATTCTGTCTCAAAAAAATGTACACAAAAGCCAATAGACAGTTAAATTTTAACTAAAATTAAAAAAATCTTACCATTCAGACAGGAGAACATCAACTGCACTAATAAATTTACTTGAAGTTATCTTATAAGCTTAAAGTGTTTAGTTTCTAGGGTCCCTTGGACTACAAGGAGATCCAACCAGTTCATCCTAAAGGAAATCAGTCCTGAATATTCATTGAAAGGACTGATGCTGAAGTTGAAACTCCAAAACTTTGGCCACCTGATGTGAAGAAGTGATTCACTGAAAAAAAAACAAACAAACAAACAAACAAACAAAACCCTGATGCTGGGAAAGATTGAAGGCAGGAGAAGGGGATGACAGAGGGAGAGATGGTTGTATGGCTCTACCAACTCTATGGACATGAATTTGAGCAAGCTCCAGGAGTTGGTGCTGGACAGGGAACCCTGTCATGCTGCAGTCCGTGGGATTGCAAAGAACTGGACAAGATTGAGTGACTGAACTGAACTGAACTTCCCTCTAATTACATAATTTGCCATTTCCCCTAAATATTAAAACTGGATTTGAAGTAACTCTTTTTCCACCATATCAACCATGTGGTATCTTTTAAAACTGCAGGCTGTTTGTCTTTACTCCAATGGAAAACCAGGTCATGAAAACCATCCTGAGGCAGAATAAGTGTGGACAGACATGTCTATTCAGAGTTTGAGTGCTGGAGTTTCTATGTTTAATACAAAGTGTGTGATGTTTACTTTTCTGGTTAAGTTTCTTTTTCCATAAAATGAGCACAAGAATTACTCATACCAGAGGGTGGCTGTGAGGTGTGACTGAGTGCTCAGAATAGTTCAGGGCACATGGTGAATTTTCAGCTGAGGGAAGTGATTATTGCTCTTATTGGTCCTGACATTAATACCATGAAAGTGTCCAGTTGTATTTGTTTATAGAACAATAAGCTCTGTAGTATTGAGTGTAAATGGGCTTCCTCGGTGGCTCAGTGGTAAAGAACCCACCTACAATGCAGGAGTCACAGGAGATGGGGGTTCAACCCCTGGATTGGGAAGCTCCCCGGAGAAGAAAATGGCAGCCTTCAGTATTCTTGCCTGGAGAATCCCATGGACAGAGAAGACTGGACGGCTCCATGGGGTCACTAAGGGTCCAACAAGACTGAAGTGACATAGGAGGTACACACAATGAGTGTGAATATTCAATGAAAAGGGAAAGGTCTCTGTTCATTCTTGCCCTTATAGATTAGAATTCTGCATATTGTGGCTAATGAGGTTGGTTTGGGCTGTCTAGTCTCAGTTAGAAATGTGTCCATATGACCCATAAAGAGAGTAATGGAAATATGGCCACTGAATAGGCTGAAATGTTTTTTATTTATTTATTTTTTATTAGGCCACGTGGCATGGTTTGTAGGATATTAGTTCTCCACCAGGGATAGAACCCGGGCCCTGGCAGTAAAAGTTCTGAATCATAACTACTGTCCCTCAGGGAATTCCCAAGACTGAAGCTTTTAAATGAAAATAAATGGAATTCAACACATCTCTACTTTCTTACTAAGTATTATTTGTGTTAAAGTGTCACTAAAGAAATTGGGAAGAATTTGACATTCAGATTAATGTCATTAATAAATACAGTTATGAAAATGCATAAAAGCAGGAGCAGCTAAATAGAATCCTAAATATAGAAGCATAAAATGCCAAGTTCTTATTCCGATTGGAAGATGCTTTTATATAATATTGAAATTATTAAAACAATTGCAATAAAGTTTTAATTATTTGTAGGTTTTGCCACATTTATTAATGGATAACCTAAACTATTGATTTTTTAAAGGAGTATATTGCATGCAGCAGTTGCATGGTACTTCATTTATTTAATAAGTGCACTGAGTGTTGAAGGACAAATTAACACTACTATTACATCAAATATATTCTCTATGAGAAAAATAGCTTTATATCTGTAGATGAAGCTATATATTTTCAATAATAGTATAATGGTTAAAAAAATACTTGAATATGGTGTTTTTTATTTACAAATTGATTTCTTAAGCTGAGAAGAAAATGGCAACCCACTCCAGTATTCTTGTCTGGAGAATCCCATGGACAGAGGAGCCTGGTGGGCTACAGTCCTTGGGGTAGCAAAGAGTTGGACATGACTGAGTGATCAACACTTCATTAGCACATACAGTGAGTAATCAAGATCATAAGTGTTGATATTAGTTTACAAAAAATTTATTTAGGGCCTACTGTGAGCCAAATATTGTTTGAGATTCTCAAAGAAGTTTAAACAAAAGAGATGAACATTTCTGTTGCTATGGTCTAAATACTTAAGTCCATCCAGTTTTCATATGTTGAAACCTTAGCCCCCAATGTGATAATATTAGAGGTGAAGCAGTTGGACGGTGCTTAGCTCATGAGTGTGGAGCTCCCATGGCTAGAATTAGTGCCCTTTTAAGAGACCTCAGAGTACCTTCCACCCTATAAAGACACAGCAAGAAGGTCTTATCTCTAAGGAAACAGATTCTCACCAGTCACCAGATCTGCTGGTACCATGATCTCTGACTTCCTAATCTCCAGAACTGGGAGAAATAAATGTCGTTTACAAGCCTTTAGTTTATCATGTTTTTGGTTAGAGCAGCTTGAACGGGCAAACAATACTGACCCTCATGGAGCATAATATCTGTTAAACAAATTCATATATAAATAAAGAATTTGTGTGTAATTCCAGGTAGCGATAAATACTAGGAGAAACAATAAGCAGGAAAGGAAGTAGGGAAGGATGAGAAGAAAGAGGAGAAATGCTGCTTTGGATTTTAGCCCCGGAGTTCTGAGAAGTCCCCTTTGTGGAGGTGATATGTGAATAGGGACTGGAATGAATGAGGAAGCAGGACGTGGTACCACCTGTGGCGGAGGGGTGAGGGGGGAAGATCCTTCCAGGCAAATGGATCAGTAAGTGCAAAGCCCTGAGTTAGGCCTGAGCTTGTTACATGTGGGGACCAGAAGGCTTATGTGGCTACAGCAGAGTGAACCTGGATGCCAGGAAGGGAGGACACAGAGGGCATCAGAGGCCCCATCACATTGGCCTTGCAGATAGCATGATGGCAGGGCTTCCAGTTTTATTCTAGGTGTACCTGCATTGACTGGAGGGTCATGGCGGGAGTCGCAAAAATATGACTGCCTTTCTAGGTACTAATGCTTCTTCCTTTTCTTTTAAAATGAGGCAAAGAAACTCACAGGGTAAAATGGCCTGCTCAGTCTCAGAATGTAGGAGCCCAGGAGAGGCTCAATGGACTAGTGAAGCTCAGATGTGCTGTGTACAGTTCCTGGGATGCTCTTGGCTGGCCTCAACTCCTCCTTACTAAATCAGAATCTCCAGGGGAAACCCCCGGGAATTGATATTTTTCGTAACTGCATCAGTCTTTTTTCATCAGAAAGCAGAGAAGCCCAAAAGTGTTAATACTAGAATGGGGTATCTAACTCTTCTTAGAATCCAAGTCACTATAAAATTAGATACATTATACTTTAATTTGAAAAAAAAGTCTAAGGTTCAAAAAAGTTTTCTTAGAAAAGTCACCAGTGTGTGTCACGTGTGTCCTGTCACTCTGTTGTGTGTGACTCTGCAACCCCATGGACTGTAGCCCATCAGACTCCTCTGTCCATGGGATTTCCCAGGCAAGAATATTAGAGTGGGCTGCCATTTCCCACTCCAAAGGATCTTCCCAACCCAGAGACTGAACCCATTTCTCCTATGTCTCCTGCATTGCAGGTGGATTCTTTTTATTAGGGAAATTGTTACTTACCTTTACTAGCATGAAAGAATTTGCACAGAACATAATAATGATCACTGCATTTTCTCACTGTTGTCTTTTTAATAGAAAGAATAAGAAATTACTCAAGTTGCATGCTTCTTCATTTTGCTGAGTTTTAAAACTTTGAGAATGATGGCATTAAAAAAAAAGTGTTAGTTGCTCAGTTGTGTCCAACTCTTTGCAACCCCATGGACTATAGCCTGTTAGTCTCCTCTGTCAATGGGATTCTCCAGGAAGAATACTGGAGTGGGTTGCCATTTCCTTCTTCAGGGGATCCTCCCAGCCCAGGGATCAAACCCAGGTCTCTTGCATTGAAGGTGGGTTAACTTTTAGAATGATTGCTTAAAATATGGACTAATATAGAAAGTGGACTTCTTTGATGGCTCAGTGGTAAAGAATCTGCCTGCCAAGCAGGAGACTCTAATTGGATCCCTGGGTTGGAAAGATCCCCTGGAGAAGGAAATAGCAACCCATTCCTGTATTCTTTCCTGGGAAATCCCAGGGACATAGAAGCCTGGCGGGCTACAGTCCATGCTGTTGCAAAGAGTCAGACATGACTGAGCGACTAAGCACAGCACAGCACAGCACAGCCTAGAGTTTTATAGACTAAATTTAATTTAAAAACCCATCATCCAGTTTTATTCTTAGTCTGTCCTCTATTGTAAATGAGGTCCTGGTATAAGCTGTAAAGTCATTTCTACCTTCTTATGTTGGGCCCCTGCAGTGCGACTCCTAGGTGCTTACATAAGGGAAATAAAAAGACCTGTACAGAAAAGGTTTAAAGCAGCTTTACTCATAATAGCCCCAAAATGTAAAGAGCTGAAGTGATTACCAACAAAAGAATGGATAAACCAATTATGGACTATAATTACAGAGTGGGATACTACCCAGCACTTAAAAAGAATGAAATACATGTAAAAACTTTAATGATTCTCAAAACCAATATGCTCTAAATAAGTCTTATCCAAAAGATAGCATGTACTAAGTCACTTCAGCTGTGTCTGACTCTTTGTGATCCACTGGACTGCAGCCCACCGGGTTCCTCTGTCCATGGAATTCTCCAGGCAAGAATACTGGAGTGGGTTGCCATTTCCTTCTCCAGGGGATCTTCCTGACCCAGGGATTGAACCTTACATCTCCTGCATTGGCAGGCTGGTTCTTTATCACTAGCACCACCTGGGAAGCAAAGATAGCATATAATTCCATTTATCTTATGTTCTAAAATAAGCAAAACTAATTTGTCCATAAAAATTGGAACACTGATTGCCTCAAGGCAATTAGAGTGCAAGGAAATCTTCTGGAGTGATGGTAATGTTCTGTTATCTTGAAAGGGGAGCTATATTACTCAGGAGCAAACACTTATTCAAACACATCAAAGAGTAAGATATATACATTTCACTTTAATGTAAAATTTACCTCTCTCACATAATGAACAAATATTAAATTCCAGTGTCATTCATGCTAAGGTTTTTAGGGGTCCGGTATACTGATGTGAGTAATGTACTCTAAAACAGATTTTTTAAGTGAGATGGAAAGATGGATAGTCATAGGAATGAACAGATGGATAGACGTGTGATAGAGCAAGTGCAGGAAATGTTCCTTGTAGAATTGAAGTGAGGATGTGCAAGTAGTCTGCTGTCTATTTTGCACACCACCTTTTTATCAAGGTCTGCTTGGAACCCTGTGGATTCATGGACTCCTTCTAACAATTCCGTACCTCTTTGGTCTTGGCCTTTTCTGAATTCTTTTAGTAAATGTAGCAGATATGGCGAGCCTTGACACTTGATATTCTGCCATGCATTTTTCTGGAAACGTGGACACGTGGATACACAGCATGTATCTCCTTGGGTAAGATACAAACTTCTTGAGAGCAAAATCTAGTCCCAATTTTTTTTTCCCTCTCTCCCCAGTGTCCTTTCTCCAACACACATAGAATTGACAAGAAGGCTGCAGTCCATGGGGTCGAAACAAGTTGGAGACGTCTTAGTGACTAACCACCACCACCACCATGATAATCTATCCATATCATGATAAATATTTATTGGAGTGGCTAAGCTTCAAGACACACATAACAACTGTGACTCCATAATTTTTTGACAAATCTGTAGTTTGTCTTTTCAAGATGGCCTAGTCCTAGAGCATTAGACTAATCTGTTTCCTGGGTAGATTCCAGTTTCCATTTCAGATGTCTCCAGTGAACCAGACTCAGGCTATTGAGCTGTGGTTGGAGCATTTGGCAGGGCAGTTCTTTTCCTGGCACTCCTTACAGACACCGAGACAGTGTGGAAAGTTGGCGAAACAGAATGATGTACACACCAGCAGTGTACAGATACTCAGATTCAATAGGCAAAAAATAGACCAACAATGACAGAATTATCAGACTGCATTAGGACTGCCTTTTGGGACACTGACACTGGTCTTGCCTTTCCTCCGTGATTGATGGCCCGGTGGAGGCAGAACTGTTACAATATGAACAGCTAGTTGATTGCTGTTGATTCCAGGAATAATGATCTCTAGGATGAGTGAATAGGAGTAAATAATCAAGAAGAGTATTAAAAACCCAAAGCAGATTTAAAAAATTTTTTTAATTGAAGGATAATTGCTTTTACCTTGTTTTGGTGGTCTCTGCCATACATCAACTCGAATCAGTCGTAATTATACTTATATCCCCTCCCTCTTGAGTCTCTCTCCCAACCCTCTCCCCACCAATTCCACCTCTCTCTGTCATCACAGAGCACCAGACTGGGCTCCTTGTGTTAAACAGCAGCTTCCCGCCAGTCATCTACTTCATACATGACAGTGTATATATGTCAGTGCTAAAAACCCAAAGTAGATATTTTAATTCCCAAGATAAAGACTAGTCAAATGTCAAAATAGATTTAATATTCTACTTGGCTTTTATTAGATATAACAATTGAACTTCTTACTTTGTAACACATTTTGGAGTAAATCCAAGACCCACTAAATACCAAAAATTTTTGTTGTAGTTTTCAGGATGAGATAAAATTGTCATCTAATTTTTGGAGAGGATCTTTCAAGAGCATGACTTTGAATTTGCTTAGCCATGCTGGTGTGAATGGAAGCTCTTCTCCCTGAGAGCCTCTGCAGAATAGGACACACATAGCCTTTCTATTTCATCTTTGTATCACTCTGGCCTTTGAAATAATTACACCAGATCCCCCCAGACCTAGCAGACTTCATTAGGAAATTTCTTTTTCAAAAAAATTTTTTTATTGTGGCTAAAAGTCCACGACATGAAATTTACCATCTTAACCATTTTTTTACCTGCTCACTTCAGCTCTGTTAAGTATTTTCACATCGTTGTGCAGCCAAGTTCCAGAACTTTTTCATCTTGTGAAACTGAAATTCGAGATTCATTAAGCAACCACTCCCCACTTTCCCTCCCCCAGTCCCTGGCAGCCAAAATTCTCTGTTCTGTTTTTGTGATTTTGACTACTCTAGATACCTCACAGAATGGAATTATACGATATTTGTCTTCTTCCTTTCTGTGTGCCTGCTCATTTGTGTCCCACTCTTTGAGACCCCGTGGACTGTAGCCCTCCAGGCTCCTCTGTCCGTGGAATTTTCCAGGCAAGAAAACTGGAGTGGGTTACTATTTCCTCCTCAAGAGGATCTTCCCAACCCAGGGATTGAATCCACGTCTCTTTTGCCTTTTGCATTGGCAGGTGGGTACTTTACCACCCGCTACCTGGGAAACTTGTAATTGTCTTTTTTGTGGCTGGCTTAATTTACCTAGCTGAGTAGCCTCACTGTTTATCCATGATGTAGCAAATGTCAGAATTTCTTTCCTTTTTAAGGCTAAGTTGTACTTTATTTTATGAATTTTATGTATGCGTTTGCTGCTTAGTCACTTCAGTTGTGTCCAACTCTGTGTGACCCCATGGACTGCAGCCTGCCAGGTTCCTCTGTCCATGGGATTCTCCAGGCAAGACTACTGTCATGGGTTGTCGTGCCCTTTCTTCTCCAGGGATCTTCCCGGCCTAGGGATCAAACCCAGGTCCCCTGCATTGCAGGCAGAGTCTTTACAGTTGAGCCACCAGGGAATTGTATGTATGCATTGTATGTATGCTGCTGCTAAGTCGCTTCAGTCGTGGCCAACTCTGTGCGACCCCAGAGTCGGCAGCCTACCAGGCTCCCCTGTCTGTGGGATTCTCCAGGCAAGAACACTGGAGTGGGTTGCCATTTCCTTCTCCAGTGCATGAAAGTGAAAAGTGAAAGAGAAGTTGCTCAGTCGTGTCTGACTCTTAGCGACCCCATGGACTGCAGCCCACCAGGCTCCTCCGTCCATGGGATTTTCCAGGCAAGAGTACTGGAGTGGGTTGCCATTGCCTTCTCCGATTGCATGTATAGACCACATTAAAAAATCTTTTCATCCATCAGTGAATATTTGAGTTTCTTCCACCTCTTGGCTATTTTGAATAGTGTTGCTATGAACACGGATGTGCAAATATCTCTTTGCAGTCCTGTTTTCAGTCCTTTTGGATACGTACCCAGAAGTATAATGTCTGGATCATATGGTAATCTTACTTTCAATTTTCTGAGGACTCTTTATACTGCTTTCTGTGATAACAGCCCATATTACATTTCTACCAGCAGCACATGGGGATTCTTTATTCCACATCTTTGCTAACACTTGTTACCTTCTTGTTTTTTAAAATAGTGGTGATCCTAATCAATGTGTTTAAAACTTGCCCTTTAATTAAAAAATAAAAGCCCCACTTTCTCATCAAAGGAGTTGAAACTATTGAAGGCACAAAGTCTACAAAATCCTAATAAGATTCATTTCACATTAAATGTACTGTGGCGGATCATTTCTTGTGTTGCTCATGGATTTTTTTTTTTCTTTAGGCTTTTGAAATTAACCATATACTGAAATGAACCAGCTACCTCAGTGTTAACTGGGCAGAATTTAAATGGTGAATTTTTGCCATCCTATTTTCCATGATGAATAAATGTCTGTAGGAGACATTGTTTTCTGATATTGTGAAAAATTGACAGTGCAAACCTGATCTTCTGCTAAAGAGATAATGTGAATAAGAGGTGGTCATCATCATGAACTTCGGTGTTCTTGTTGCTAAAACAAAGGAGTTTGTCTAGATGAGAGATGACAAAACTACATGCCTATGGGACACAGTCAGGCCCTGTAAATGAGTGGAGCAGCCTGGTTGTAAAACCATAGAGTGGAATGTCTTTGTCAGACTGGGGAGTAGGGGAAATGCTCCTTCAGAAGCATGAAGCCAGCCCTCAGCTCTGATGTACTGCAAGATGAAGCAACATAGACTTCTGTCCACGTGACGTGTGGCTGAATCTTCAGACTTGTTCAGAAAAAATGAAGAATTTTAAACATGGTGATAATTTTAATGAAAAGAAAAATGCTTTTGTGCAGGACAAAAAAACAGATTTCTGAGTAGAATGTGTCCGATAGCCTGGGGGTTTGCAGTATGTGGGCTGGATAATCTCTAAGGTTCTTTGAATTCTAAAATCCTATAATTTTTAGGAACAGATTAAAAATAGTGACCATAACCAGGGTCTGTGATCCTATTTTGTATCTTGGATTGCTCAAAACTATAGGCTGTTGTCTTGGTTTGCTGAGAATGGATCAAAATGACTCAATTGTTTGATATATAGACATTGCCTCCTTAAGCACTATATTTATCTTCGGTGAATTGTACTAAGAAAGATTTGTGTGACAACTCATATCACATTTGAGGTGATACATGACTCTCTATAGCAAAAACTGCTGTCTTTTATTTGATTCCTCAAATCTGTATTAAATTTCAGCAAAATTGAAGAGACAAAAAAATCAGTTCATGTCTCAATCAATTTCATGAACTAAAAAGACAGATGAATTTTCTCTTTGGCTCCAGATCTGCCTGTCCCTGCAGAACTGTTGGAGAATATTGGTGGTTGCCTGATCTCTTCTGTCAGAACTTCTTCCTTTTAAGAAGAGTGCAGCTGTGATTGACAGGCGCTCTCCATCCATGCTACCGTTTCTTCTCTTGTTAATGGAATGTTGATTTCCCAACTAGCCACTCCTATTGAACTCAGTCGTGTGTTTCTTAAAGTGTGTTCCTCAGACCAGTATCATCAGCATCAGAAAACTTGTTAAAAATGCATATTCCTAGGTCTTGTCCCATTGGTTGAAGTAATTTTAGTACTGCAGACACACCCCACAACTCCAGGCCTGATGATTTATGCACTCTGATGGTTTAAGGTATGATCCAGGTCAATGGTTTTCAAACTTTATGTTGAATCTGAATAACTTGAAGCAAATGAGAAAGCAAAAACTGCCGGTCCTCTCCCTCAGAGCATATAATTCTGTAGGTCTGGTTTGGGACCTGGGTGTTTTTACCAAGTTCCCAGGTAATGCTGGGGCTGCTCCTAGGAGATGCTGGTGATCACACTTTGAGAACCATTGCTCTGAGTTCATGAGGTTAAACTCTGAGAATTTTGTTGAAAAGCCACATGCTTCAGTTAGCTGATGCGTCATAAATGCTGTGTGAGAAGGTACCCTAAATCTTAGTTGCATACAACTGTAAGTACATATTTCTCTTTTATATGTGTGATCACTGGGTGGTATTTGACTGTTTGAATCTGGCTTTGATTGGACTTGGCTCCAAGCGGTAGGTTTAGCCAAGCTCTGCCTCATCTTCCTTGGTTAAATGGCTACTCAATTCAAAGCATGGTTTTCTAAGAATAAAAGCCAAAGTGCAAGTGACCAGCTCCCACTTTGTCTGTAAGCTTATTACAGTTCTAACTCAGTTCAATTACATCTACTAATATTTCACTGGCCACAGGGGTTTCTCTGGTGGCTGTAATGGTAAAGAATCAACCTGCAATGCAGGAGACCTGGATTTGATCCTCGGGTTGAGAAGATCCCCTGGAGAAGGGAATGGCTACCCACTCCAGTATTCTTGCCTGGAGAATCCCATGGACAGAGGAGCCTGGTGGGCTACAGTTCATGAAGTCTGAAAGAGCTGGACATAACTGAGTTACTAAGCACACACAAAGCAAATCAAGGGGTCGATATCACAATAAAAAACTCACATGAAAGTTGAAGGGGAGATAATGAATGTTTACTGAATGATAATTTATTTGTCATATTTTTGGAACTAGTGCCTTCTTTCCACTTTTCTTTTTAAGCTGATAAACTAGAGTCTTGTATCTATTAGCGGCTGAATTTGCAGTCATGCAGGAAAAGATTGCCTCGGAATAAGGTCAATAAAAGGAAACTCAGAGCTGAAAGCTACAGAAACATAGTATCCTGAAGATTCAGCCGAGTTAGAAACCGCTTCTACCATTGAACTTTTATGTTAGCTAAACTAATATTTTTGTTTTTCCTTAAGTTGTTTCTTGCAAACCAACACCCTTAAGTACATAACCATGAATGAAATATTTAATGATTACTTTTCACTTTATAAATCTACATCAATCCTTGAGATAATGGGCATTTCAAAAAATGTGATATTTAAGTTGTGTATCAAAATGTTCATTTGCCAAATATGTTTAGTACTGTGGTATTCTTGAAGCTCGATTCAAAGTTAAATTTACTGCGGGAGAATTTGTCTTTAACCAAGTACTTTCAATACCTTGTAATATTTCATTTGGTTCTACCTCAAAGGATTAGATAAAAGTTAAGTAGTTAAGTGTCATAGGTGACCCAAAGAGGACTTTATATTTTCCAGGGAGTACATTTGTTAGAAATTACATGATGATGCAGGTAACAACTATGCTGGGCTAATGAGATGAATTTTTCAGTTTTTTTTCTCCAGAAATAGGCATTCTGAGACTGGCATGGCTCTCCACCGTCGTCTTGGACCCGGTACCCTATTTTTTTTTTTTCTTTGCCATTTTCAGTGTGTGGCTATCAATTTTTTCCCAGGGGCCAAGATTGCTGCAAGAACTCAGCCTCACATTGCAGGCAGAAGGGAGGTAGTGAAGGTGAGATAAAGGGGTCCATCTCAGCTAACTTTTACCCTTTTAAGCAGCTTTTCTTGATGTGTCACTCAACAATTTCTTCCTGCATTTCATTAGCTAGACCTTAACCACATAGACACAAGTTTGGCTGAGAAGTAGTCTTTTTGACTCAGTGCTTTTGTCTCCTGCATAAAATCATGGTTGTATTACAGAGAAAGATGGCTGGAACCTGGAAGGCAGCTGGCTGTCTCTGCTGCAAGTGCATAAACAGTTAAGTATCACTGATGGAAATAAGCATAAAATCAAAGACCAATGGCTGACAAACTGAAATGACTATAGAAATTGAATATACCTCAAAAGAGAACTGGAAAATGAACATATCTCAAAAGAGAACTGAAAAATGGAAGGCAAGTAGAAATGGCTTAGGAACGAAAATCAGAATGGTCACTAGAACTACAGGCAAAAGGAAGGTGGTGAAAAATACATTTTCTCAGGATTTAATTGACACTGTTTTTGAAAGAGAAGTAAATGTGAATAGTTTAGTTTATAGAGATGTGCACCATTGCTCCAAAATCACTGCAGATGGTGACTGCAGCCATGATATTAAAAGACGTTTACTCCTTGGAAGGAAAGTTATGACCAACCTAGATAGCATATTCAAAAGCAGAGACATTACTTTGCCAACAAAGGTCCGTCTAGTCAAGGCTATGGTTTTTCCAGTGGTCATATATGGATGTGAAAGTTGGACTGTGAGGAAAGCTGAGCGCCAAACAATTGATGCTTTTGAACTGTGGTGTTGGAGAAGACTCTTGAGAGTCCCTTGGACTGCAAGGAGATCCAACCAGTCCATTCTAAAGGAGATCAGTCCTGGGTGTTCATTGGAAGGACTGATGTTGAAGCTGAAACTCCAATACTTTGGCCACCTCATACAAAGAGTTGACTCATTGGAAAAGACTCTGATGCTGGGAGGGGTTAGGGGCAGGAGGAAAAGGGGACGACAGAAGATGAGATGGCTGGATGGCATCACCGACTCAATGGACATGAGTTTGGGTGGACTCCGGGAGTTGGTGATGGACAAGGAGGCCTGGCATGCTGCAATTCATGGGGTCTCAAAGAGTCAGACATGACTGAGCAACTGAACTGAATTGAACTGAGAAGGAAAAGAACTTTTCAAATAAAAGAAGTCAGTGTTTTTCAGCAGGCTTTATCAGACTCAGCTTGAATAAAATATCTTTAAAAATATCCATCTCTGGATACTCGACTCCACCTTCTCTATGCAGCCTTCTGGTGAGAAATCTGCCCTTCAGAGTAAACTTCCTCACCTAGCAAAGATATAATAAAGGCAATGCTAACATTTGAGCTTACTCAGATGCTCTTTCTTATTGTAAAAGCCCATGGCATTTAGGTTGAAAAACATAGTAATGTGAATTTCCCTAGAGTGAGAGAGAGAATAGGCAGTAGCTTATCTCTAACCTCACATGATGTTGGACTGTCATCCTCTAGGAGATCGAGAATATCCTCAGACAGGACATCTGATGTCATGGGGTGCTATGGCTTGGTATGGCCACTGGGCAGGATTTTGGTTTGGATTCAACCAAACTCAAACCAGTGGTAGATGGAAGAATGGTAGTGGACAAACAGACAGGTCTGATCACAATCAAGTTCTGCTTCTCATAATATTATATTGTGATGTTGAACCAATTTCTTCATTTCCCTGAATTGGCTTTTCTTCATCTATAAAATGATGATAAGGATGCCTGTTTACAGAGGCGCTGAGAGGATTAACGAAACAATGTAGGTAAAGTTACTTAAAGTTAAGCTGGTGCTGATGGTGAACAGTGAATGAATTCAAACCCCACTTCTATCCTTGGTCCTACCCTTTTCCCTTTCTTCTTTTTCTTTCTCTCTCTAGTCTGCTTTCCCTAAAGACTTCAAAATATTCTAAAGTACCACAAGGAAGCACAGTTTAAACATCAGCCTTGTGTATAGTAGATCCCATGTAGTTTGCTGAGTTACACCAGGGTAGAGTAGAAAGCCTACTGGCTGGAAGTTCTGCCGATTTTCTGAGTAGCTTGGTGTGTGCAGAACTACAGATCATCAATCTATTTATTTCAATTTGTAGAATATAACTGCTTTGAGCAGTTCAATTTTTCTATTCATTTCTTTCATTTTCTACTTATCATGATTTGCATAAGTTCTTGCTCTATAGTGGAAATTATCAGACTAACTATACCCTGTGTGTCTGTGTGCAAACATTAGCTTTCAGAATAAACCAGAAAATGAATAGTTTACTTAGAGTTTCCCTATTCTCACCTCCCCATGTCTTCATGATCTCCATTTGAACTTTGTTTTACATTTTTCACAATAATATATATATATATATACTTATATCTACTTAATTATTTCACAGCATTGTTATGAAAAGCTGTCAGTTCCATGTATTGCCATAGTTAAAGCCTATCTTTTGATGTTAATATCAGTAAATTATTCCTGTGAATATTAATCAGTTGAACAGATCTCCAATCTCAGCTCCTGAAACACACAGCAATTTAGGGTTAAAAATCAGTCTTTTTGGCTTTTACATAGCTACTAGGCATTTAAAAAATACTCTCAAACCTCACGACCTCCTAATGTTTTTCTGTCACTAAGGATGATCAGCTTGATTCTCTTAATACAGAAAGCAAATCTATGCTAAATTATTTTTGACATTGCTAACTAAAAAAAAGAAAATTTTTGAGCATATAACTGTTTCATCCAGCTGGATTTTAGAAAGCATGCCTTTTCTGTATTTATTTCCTTTGTCAGTAATTAAGCTAATTTCACTTTTGTCTTTTATGGGCAATTTCAGAGAGTTTATCCAAAGTCAAGCCAATAGGTAGCATCTTTCCATAGAGATACAGGCAAATAATTAGTAGCATTTGTGCACTTTGAACAACATTTGCTGGGTGCCTACAATATGGCATGCACTATGTGAGCAGTCTTTGAAAAGAGAAGCGGCGTCTCTGTCCTCAGCCAGTTCACAGAAAGGGAAACCCCCCGGGGTTTCCAACTGGTACTGTGTTCATTAGTGACTGTATGGAGGCAATGTGAATTACTCATTTTCAAATTGATGCATTCATTAATTATTCATTTAATTCAATCATCCTTTTGATAAATATTATTTTAAAATAATTTAAAGTCACTTTCCACTGGGTAGCTTGTTTGGTAGGATATTAAAAATTATAGTTCACAGAGATTGAGTGTTTATTGTTGCCAGGCTGTGTGCTGTTTTTTTTTCTTTTTCCTGTTCTTTTAATCCTCTTAATAACCCTGCAAAATTGGCGTATTATTGCCATTTTACAGATGATAAAACTGAGACACAGATAATACACTGAGGATGCTTAACACAGGCAATTAGTAGTGGAGCTGAGGTTCTATATTTGCTCTGGAGCTGATGCTAAATACCACTATGCCTTCTGGTTTAATATGGTATGAGTAGGGAAACTGAAGAGTCGTTAGGGCTTCCCAGGTGCCACAAGTGGTAAAGAACCCAGCTGCAACCCAGGAGACATAAGAGATCTGGGTTTGATCCCTGAATCAGGAAGATTCCCCTGGAGAAGAGCATGGTAACCTACTCCAGTATTCTTGCCTGGAGAATTCCATGGATAGAGGAGGCTGGCGGGCTATAGTCCATGGGTTTGCAAAGAGTCAGACGTGACTGAAGTGACTTAGCACATAGTCAGTGTGACATTGTTCAAGGAAGTTAACCTTGAGAGTTTTCTTGACTCATTTGCTTATCCACTCACCCCTGCATTTAGCGGGTGTTGACTGAGACCCTTCTCTCTGCCAGGTGCTTTTCTGGGCCTCTGAAACACAAAGGCACACAAGATGCAATCCTGGCTTTCAAGGAGTTTCATGCTTGGATTCAGATGTTTGTTTTCTGTCTCCATCTATGGATTTGTTTTTTGATTACTCTAGAATCATGCAACATCTTAGCTCTATGAGTTCAGGAGGAGGTTGTTTGCTGCTGATCCTTGGCAATGGACTGCTATAGGAAATCATTCAGATCTGATTTTAATTGATATTCCGATGTTAAGATATCACAGTACAGAAAATATAAGTGGCAAATTCTAACAAGGAAAACATTATTTCCTAATTCTTAAAAAGAGACTGTGGTACTAATATTTATACTTCAAAGGAGCTATCATCTGATATGTTACATAGACAAGCCAAGAAGTTGCTAATTCCAATAAAGAGATGAAACTGATTAGAAGATAAAGCATAGACTTCGCCTAAGATGAACACTGCACTTAAGGCCATTTCTGAGTTGAAATAATGAGGCAATTGTCTATAATTCCAGTCATGAGCTGTTTATTCCTCCAGAAGAAGGAACTGAATTGCAGCTACACCACCCTCCAAGGGTCCTGCATTTTTGCCAAAAACACTCTTTCTCAGATTCTGTTGAAAGGAGTACAAAAACTGCATATTTGATGAGAGTGGAAAAAATCAACAGTAACCAGAATATTAAAACTTAGTGTTCAAATTTAAGACATCCTGTTATCTTATCGACAACTTGATATGAAAATCCCACTTTTAATGATGCACATATGACTACAGCCAAATGGAAGCTATTTTGAGAGGTGTAAAACAATGTTGCCATGATATGCTCCAGAAACAAACAGATGCCTCATCATATGGGAGAAAATGGGAAACCTCAGACTCCCCAGGGCTGGTGATCTGCCTGGGAGTCAGGGAAGTCTTGGCTTACTCTTCTGGGCTAGATTCATTTCTGTTGCATGCATTTTTGAAACATATCATTTCATTCTCACCAAATGTGTGATGTTAGGAAATCCCCATTTCTGGGATGTGGCACCTACCCCTCTCCTCTTGGGGCTCTGACTCACTCTGAGCAGGACCAGAAGTAAGATGGGAAAGGAAGATGGAGAAAGACATTTTGCTTCTTTGAAGAGAGTCTCTGTTAGCAGAGTTACACACTCAAGTTACACTGTAGAAAGAAGTGAGTTTATAAAAGACTGTTACAGTAAGTCCCCTACATGCCAACAAGTTCTGTTCTCAGACCATGTTTGTAAGCCCAATTTGTTAGTAAGTCCAACAAAGTTAGCCTAGGTATCCAACTAATTCAATCGGCTCTAAACTACTGTACTGTAATAGGTATATAACACTTTTCATACAAATAATACACAAAAAGCAAACACGAAAAATAAAATGCTTTTAATGTTGTAATACCTTGAAAATCACAGTAGAAGGGTACAACAACTGGCATAAAAGGGCTGGCACTGAGTGAACAGGCAGGAAGAGTCACTGACTTGAGGAATGAGAGGAGGTGGGAGATGGTAGAGCTGAGAGGTCTTCAGCAATAGGAGATGGAGGGCAAGCTGCGATTTCACTCACACTTGATGTTGACGGTGTAGGTTCTGGGCTTGAAATAAATACATGATGCACTGTACTACTCTACTTTATATAGTATTGTACAGCAAAGTACACAAAGCACAACCATTTGTAGAGGATGCAGGCATGTGACAATGTACACCAGACACATGAACTAGCTTAATGTGACTGGACATGGGAATGCACGTTCACATGTTTGAAAGTTTGAAACTTGTAGGTTCATATGTAGGGGACTTACTATACTGTCTATTCTCAATTTTTCCCAGTAATAACAATAAAAATCCGTAGTATCAGAATCAAGGTCCCTCAAAAAAAAAAAAAAAAAAAAAGGGTATAGACTGTTTTGAATCATCACCTGCAATTCTTGGGCTTAGAATCCTAATGGAAACAGTTTCTTTCTGAAAAGGACTCTTATTTTCAGCCCTTCTAGATGTTGAAGGCAAAATAAGTGGCCACACACATGTCCTGAATCCTTTGGCTCAGAAATATCCAAATTAATGGGCTTCCCTGGTGGTTCAGCGGGGAAGAATCCACCTGCCAATGCAGGAGATACAAGAGATGTGGGTTTCATCCCTGGGTTGGGAAGAATCCCTGGAAAAGGAAATGGCAACCCACTCCAGTATTCTTGTCTGGAAAATTCCATGGACTGTATTCCTTGTTCGGCTATAGTCCTTGGGGTCGCAAAGAGTCTGACACTACTGAAAACACACACACAGCCATTTAATAAACCTCCAGCAGCAATGTCTTTTGCTCAGCTGTTTAGAGGGAGAGGCTGAAACTTGGAAACTACTAGCTAGAATGTGATGGGTCAATTTGACTTTCGGAATCCAAAGGGGTGTTTTTGAGCTGAGGTGGTGAAAGGCCTCTGCCTTGGCCTGAGACACTAACTGGAAATATTTTTGTAGGACACTCCAGAGTCTTCAAGCTAGATTTCCATTTTACTTGACTTTTGTTAAAAAGCAAAAATTCCTTTTGGTTGTTGTCATTAAATTGATTTGATGAATTTTACTTTTATTCTTTATTTCTTAAAATAATTGCTCATCCAAAGGGAAAAATACTATGGCATAAAGGAAGTCCCATAGAAATCTAAAGGAACCCTCTAAATTTCATGCAAGTATTATGAAACAGACTTCCTCTTTCTTGGGCCATTCTGTTCAATAAAATAATCCTGCAAATACCACACTGTCTTATTTATAACTTTAGAAATGTCCACCTACCCTGGATTTAGTAGTTACAGTTGTGTGGCTTTTGATGAAATACAAAGAAAGTCATGAGCTTTTAAATACAAATATTCTTCATACATTAGGAATACATCCAAGAAACAATGGCTTTATAGTTGGGTATTAATATTAATGATGTAAGAAAATTGCAAGCAGATTCCTCTGGAGAATCCTTGACATTAGTGTTATTTAAAGCTATTCTTTGTAAACCTTTGCTCAATTACTCAGGCTCAATCACCATTCCCTTTTCCAAATGACCTTCATGAACCCCATTTGGGCATGTTTTGATTTATCTCTCCCTCCTTATCCCTCTCAGATCAACTTTATGTGCTCGCTGTAGCGTCCTCTTGAGATTTGTGATTTATGATCTCTCCATCAAATTACTCGTCTCTTTCCTCCCTCCCCAGCCACATGCAATCTCTACAGGAACGTCAAGGGGCAAGGGAAAGGCAAAGGAGTTTAGAGCTTTCATGGGAATTTCTTTTTCTTGCTAGTGTCTCCCCATCTCAATTATTCACCTGGAACAGTTTACTCACCCATGTTCTGAACCCAAACATATATATATCTGCTTATCTGTTCTCTTCATAGCACTTCCTCTCACGTACTTTGAAGTAATTTGATGCTTATCCTGTTCTGTCACAGGCAAAGGTACTTCTGGTTGGGATGGGACTCTTTGTCTAAAGTAGACTGTGGATTTTCTTGTTAAATCTCAGTACATAACCAGGGCAGAGCTGCAAAGGACACTCCTAGAGAGTTCTCAGATGCCAACTCTTAGGTCTTCTTAAATGTCTTCTCACCTTTAGAAAATTCAAGATCCCATACAAACTTTCTCACATTATCAGAATTCTCCTCTTCACATTATATACATGTGGCTCTCTCAGTAGCCATCAGACTTTGATTGTTGTTTGAGAATCAGAAGAATCAGATGCTGATTATTTTGGAATGGTGTGGGAAAATAGGGTGACCTGGTAGGACTGCTAATTGAAAAATTACAATGAACGTATGCTGTCTATGTATATCACTCTACAAAGTACCAAAAAATGGCTGTTTTTTTTGCATTTAATTTTCAGAACCACTTGTTCAGTAACAATCATGGCCCTCTCTCAGACAGTTAAAGCAGTTGGCCCAAGAACGTATCTGAGACTTCAGATCTTAACCAGGTATGGCTCTTTGTAATACATTTATTACTTCACTTAGATGCAATTTAACTGAATATCCTAGATAGAGATGATGGCTAGTTTAGTGAGGTGGTGGAGAGGGATGTGGGTTGAGGAAGAACTTTACTGGTAGACTATCCAAAGACCTAAAATTTCATCAATTCAAAATTCATTCTTCTGAGTGAAAGATTGTCCTCTGAGGATACCAATTTCCCCAGGAAACCACGCCACTTTTTCCTTCGATCAGTCGTTGGATCAACAGTTTGAGGCAACTTGGTGTTAGTGTTTTAGCAGGTTTCATGCAGGAATGCGAAAATCACAGCAGAGGGCTGCTAACTCACCTGTCCAGTGCCTGGTCAATTGCCCATACCTTCTGGGACTAGACGTGATCTCACATAATCCTCAATCCAGTGGCTTGTGGGATGTCAGTCATCTGACCACAGATCGAACTCAAGCCCTCGGCAGTGAAAACTCTGGGTTCTAACCACCGAACCACCAGAGAATTCCCAACAGCTTCGTTTTGACTGCAGTTGGTATTTGAACTGGAATCCATTTGGAAGCAAGACAGACACAGATGGAGAAGGGGTGGGGATTCTGCTTGAGGAAGACAAGACTGAGTGGAGGGCTGGGGCAGGGACTGTGGGGAGGTGACATTAGGTCACTGGCGATGGGGAGGCACGAAGATACAGAGGGGCTGGGAGCAGAGAGGAGTTGGGTAGTTTCCAGATGAGAAGATCATGTTAATAATGCTGCCTGAGTTTGCTCCACAGATGTACGTATCCAGTGCCAAATACTTCAGTGGCAAAAGCCCGCTAAGGCTGAGAACTGAAAACAAACCAAGAGCAGTCAACGCTGATTATTAAAAAAAAATGTACATCTCCTTATAGAAGAAATTCACGGACACTTGTTCGGACAGTGACTTCTAGCTCCAAATCCATCCTCCCACAGGCTACTCTTCCCCCCGTGGCTCCCCTTTTCCTGCCCTAGCATTTTCTCTGGAACGGCTCCATTCCAACAGAACTTTGAGAAATGACTCCAAAACTCTGAAGTTCAGGGCAATAATTTGAATTGCCAAGACTGCAGAGAAGATCAAGACATAATCTTTCTTCAAGCCGGCCCTGACATGGTTGGAAAGGACACACAGACATGTGAAATGATAGCTGACAACATAATCAAGGGGAGAAAAATGGATGATATGGGTGTAAGTGTTAAGGCAGGACAGGGAATTAGAAGTCTACGTGAGCAAAGCTTCTGGAAAAGCTCTTTACTTCATCTGTTCCCCCAAGAAACAGACTCTGATGTGGAGATTTATATGCAGGAAATGTATTGGGAGTCCATGTCTCCTGAGAATCCTTTTCAAAGGATTTGTGGAGAGAAGGAGATGAACTGTGGTGTAGTCTCAGGTTGCTCTCAAGTCAGAGCTGGGGAGCCTGGATGGCCATTCAGAGTCATCTTGAATTGGGACAATGAGGCCAGGCCATTGCCCTTCCTGCCATCAACCAGTCATTGAACGTGAGTTTCCTAGAGAGTCAGCTGCTGGGGAAACAGGAGTCTCAGCCCTGAAAGGTGGCTCTGGGTGTCTTATCACAGTGGCCACCACAGATGTGAATTCAGCTGAGTCCTGAAGTATACGGGCTGGGTTGATGTGGCGGGGGGGCTTCCCAGGGGGCTGAGATGGTAAAGAATCTGCCTGCAATGTGGGAGGCCCGGGTTCAGTCCCCGGGTCATGAAGATCCTCTGCATTGGCAGGCAGATTCTTAACCACTGGACCATTATCAGCAAAGCCGTTGCTTTGGTTTTGTTTTGTTTTCAAGTGAGTAGAACACTGTGGGTCTAGTGCAGGGTGTATGTGTAGTCAAGCAAGCAGGACCTGGACTGGCTGACATTTCAATGGCTAAAGAGTGGTCAAATCTAGCTTCAAAAAAGGCACAAGGACTTCCCTGGTGGCACAGTGGATAAGAATCAGCCTGCCAATGCAGGGGACACAGGTTCAATCCCAGGGCTGGGAAGATTCCATATGCTGCCGAGCAAGTAAGCTGGTGAGCTAGTGCGCCCATGCGCTGCAACTACTGAGTCTATAGGCTGCATCTACTGAAGCCTGCTCGCCTAGAGCCTGTGCTCCACAACAGAGAAGCCACTGCAATGCAGAGTAGCCCCTGCTTCTTCCTGCAAGTAGAGAAAGCCCGTGCAATGCAACAAAGACCCAGTGCAACAACAACAACAACAACAACAACAAAAAAGGTACGGAAGTGCAATCCCACCACAAATTTATAGAATGGAATATTTGTGCAGAGTCCTAAAAATTACCATAACCCTTAAGATTCTGATTCAGCGTATCTTCTTCCAATCAGTCTAGTTATCTCTTGGGATTGGAAAACCCTGGTCTGTCTAGCTGATCTTTGAATCTTTGTCCAGCTGAGGTTCAAGTCCTTGTCCTGACTTCTTGCGAAGGCATCATAAATCATAAGTAAGACTGCATTCAGCAGCTGCCCGGTCCCAGGAACCACTTTTAGTGGCAACTCTCCCACTCTTCAAGAGGGAACCAGATGCAAAGTAATTGTATTTTTTTTAAATTTCTATGAACAACAAAAACAATTGTATTGTTTTTTATTTCTATGAACAACAAAAGGCTTCCATAATTTCACATCTCATTGCTTTTAAGAGCACATATATTACAAATAAAGAAACTCCACAAACTTTAAAGATTAGTATTTATCAACACTTTTGTACACATACACAAATATTTTAATATAACAGTATCTGAAATGTTATTCGTATAATTTTAGCACTGTCATAAGTAATACCTAAAAAGGTTCTTTTAAATTTGGTAAAAACCATATATTTTACAATCTTCTATTTACATCTGAAATACGCTTAAATGTTACAAAAACATTCACTTTGACCTTCAAAATATGTGTGCGAGGACGGGGTATTGAACATAATGTGACGACAGCAGACTTACAGTCAGCTTTTGAATTACACATTCATTGGAATTTCATAGCAAATATTCAGCTTGGCTTGATCGACGTCACTCAAAGGAAAAAAAAAATGTAAGAAATGTGCAAATCTGGAGACTGGCAAAATTCTCAAGCTAGCGAGGTAAAAAACAATATGAACACCACCATAAAAACTTCAAATAAATTAAATGTTATCTTTCTCTTCCCCGAGATTAGCTGCAAATTCAGAGTTCCCTTGAAGGAGGAGTGTCCGACACTGCGGACTTCTCAAACTTCTCCACTGGGTGAGACAGAGACCGTGGGCAGAGAGGGAGCCGCCTTGTTAATTACTCGAGTGCAAGTTCGCTCCACTCCTCGCTTTGATGGGTCGTCCCGGTAGGTAATCTTCAGACAGGACAAACACAATGCAATAAAACAATAATAGAGAGGTCTGTGTTAATAACTTCAAATACAAGAGCAAAACCCAGAACACTGACTTAAAAATTTCCCTACAAGGAATCTGCAAATTTTGAAAATGCTCTTATCAAACTTCTTTGAGTTTTTTAAAAAATTATTTTAATTGGAGGCTAATTACTTTATAATATTGTAGTGGTTTTTGCCATACACTGACATGAATCAGCCATGGGTGTACATGTGTCCCCCATCCTGAACCCCCCTCCCGCCTCCCTCCCCATCCCACCCCTCAGGGTTGTCCCAGTGCACCGGCTTTGAGTGCCCTGTTTCATGCACTGAACTTGGACTGGTGATCTATTTCACATAAGGTAATATACATGTTTCAATGCTATTCTCTCAAATCATCCCACCCTTGCCTTCTCCCAGAGTCCAAAAGTCTGTTCTTTATATCTGTGTCTCTTTTGCTGTCTCGCCTATAGGGTCATTGTTACCATCTTTCTAAATTCCATATATATGTGTTAATATACTGTATTGGTGTTTTTCTTTCTGACTTACTTCACTCTGTATAACCTGAAGAGCTTTTTTACCCCAGCCTACATCTCAGCCATGTTGACCAGATTTAAAATAGTTTCCTGATTCTCTTCAACTATCAGATATGTTTTTAAATGTGAATGAATCTTACGATGTGTTTGAGTAATTCTGGAATTTTATTTTATTTGCAAAAGTCATAATAAGTATTGTCAAAATCTGCCCCCAAAGAAAACATCTGAAGCTTCATTAAAATGTTTGCATTAATGGAAATAGGAGGAAAAGAAAATTTACCTTGACCTGATTTTGCTTTTGAAAATAATGTTAATACGCCCTAACTGTACTTCCCTGTCAGATCTGTTCAACTAATGATATGCGAACACAATAACAATACCAGAAACCCCAGGCACCTCTAAAACCCTGGTGCAGGAGAGGCTTAATGAATATTTAAAATTCCTGTTTTTCTCACTGACTTTACACATTACCAGGCTTTGGCTCTCCTGCTTTTCCGGGAGACAATGGCTTCTCTGTCCCCACAGCGTCCATGTACCTTATACTACCAATAAGTTCTCCTTATGATCAGTGTCACAAGTTCTGTTTAAATACATTGGCAAACAATGTATCTGAAACTCAAAAAGCAACTTGCCTTTGGATCTGGCCTGCTTGGCACCATAACAGAATAGATGTGTTCCCGCCCGTTTTATTTTTTTTTAATATTTGCTATCTGTTACCAGCGTTGACTTCACTATGCTGTCATCCTCTTAAACGTTAAAACAGACAGCAAATCAGCATCTTATGTTTCACCCAATAGTTGCATGTATTACTTTGGCCTCCATCAAAAGAGGCTTTTATGGTTTTTGGCCATTTATAAAATAGCTTGGCCTGCTGGCTGTCTGAAAAGGTGCTGTCTGAAAAGTGACTGCCTGCTTGTCGCTTTAGCAGCTCCGTGTCCCCATCCCCATTTTCACACATGAGTGTCTACTTCATCCCGCTCCATCCCACTCCTTATACTGAAGGTACTTTCATTAAGCAGTGGCTTTAGTATTTGCCTTTTACCTTAGACTTTTCTGGACACTCTCGGAAGGAACTGCATAATCAATTATATTTCTGTTTTTCTATGTCTGTCTATCCATTCTAACTCTTTCTATTGTTAACAAGTTTAATGGTAGAATTCCTCTCTTCACTGTAATTATGCATGTATCTGTTTCCAGAATACGTGGATGAGTATGGAGGTATGTAAAGGTATTCACGCATCGCAGATTAAGGCTCATTCATGCATTATAGGATTATGCTAAAATTTGACTACCCATCACTCTACTAGAGTGCCAACCCAAACATTAGGGTCAAATGCCTTTTTAGGAAAAATACTGAGGAAAGAAGCAAACATTTTTTGTTATAAATCTGAAATGAGATTTACACCCACTTTTTAAAACTACTTTGGACTTTAAGGACCCCATCCTTTGCTATTTCTGACATTACAACCAACTCAAGACACTTATCAATATTTGTCATAAAGACAGCTCATTTTGCTGCAGAATACATAGTTTGGCTATGGTTAACTTAAACTTATGGTTGATAATTATCAATTAAATAGTGTCTCTTCTAGAATCTCCTCTTCAGAGTTAGAAGTGAATATTTTTTTCCTCATTTTAATCTAAGATGGAAATGTGGAATGGCCATATAATAGAGTTAGACATTTTTAAGGAAAACTTTTTTTTTTTTTAGGATATCACGAACAGTGTAGTCATTGTCCATATATAAAATGTATGTGACAAATCACTATAGAGGCTCAGGACCAGGAGAAAGTTTATCTTTCCTGCCAACAGATCTATTTCTTTTGCTAAATAACAAGACCTGTGTAATCCATTAGTTTCTTTACGTCAGTTTCTAGGAAACCCAGAGTCAAATTCTGCTTCTGTTAGCAAAAGTTTTCTAGAAAAAAAGTTATTTTCTTCCCTCTAAATCACCTGGTCATTGTCTCTGTTTTTTTTTGTTTGTTTGTTTTCTTTTTTAGCCCTTTGAGATATAATGAATCTTCATTTTGGATACAAATGAGCTCAAATATATTTTAGAAGTTGATAGGACATATTTTTTCTCTTAAACACTAAGTTGTTAATTAGCTTTTTGATTTTAATAGGCTTTTGATTTTAATACTGACCTACCTTGAAATGGAAACAAAAATAAGCATTTACAGAACGCTTGTGACTATGGAGGTGTCTGGGGAAAAGGAACAGGTAGACCAGAAGGCCACAAAGGACAGAGTAGACATAAGGAAAGAAAAACATACCACTTTTGCTTACAGTACTGAGGGAAATACTAGACACAGAGGAACAGAAGCTGTATAAACATGGACCGCGACAGAGCTGCCAGGAAAAAAAGAGAAAAGCATTTTTGCCCAAAGTTTCAAGGTCAGATGCAATTTACAGTTGGAAACAAGCATTTCTTTGTCATCTTTTCCAATTGCTTGTTCTTTTTGTTTCACTCTCAGATTTATGATTTCCCCATCTGTTAAGGCATCACTCCTGAGTATTTAATTCCCATCACCCCTTAACAATTCCACACCAACACTTTCTCCACTAAAAATCCTATCCAGGGAGATTTTTTTTCTTTGCAACACAAGTCAAATAACCATTTCTTTCTCTAACTGCTATGGAGAACTTAAAGTGTGGGTAGAAGGAGATGGAAAAGAAGAGAAAAAAGTATTTAATCAGAATAAAAGAAGGGTATGACACATTTCATGTTTTGTGATAGTGTTATTTATTAATAACACTAAACCCTATTTTCCATTTCAGGAAAGGAGAGGGAATTAATACTTAATGAATGGCCACCATGCATGAGGCACTACTGGGAGATTAGCTCAAGTTCCCCCCCTCATTATTCTATAAAGAACACATCTAACTCCTTGAAGGGACCATGGGTGAAGAGACGTCCAGGTGTAGTGTGAGGGCTGATGGATGCTGGAAGTAGGCCCAGACAAACTGAACTTGGTTTTGACCACTTGATTCTCAGTACCCTCCAAAGTAGTGATTATTGAATGTCCACATTTTGTGCAGTCTTATGGAACATACTGAAATCATGAATGAGTTGTTTGTGGAATGGAGGGTTAAGTTTATCCCAATCTGCATATCTTCTAGGGGCTCAGCCTCTGTAGAGGCAACCTTGACCATAAAAGTCCAGGACCCTAAGTTCCTGCCTTCTTCCTGAGAATGGTGCAGAGACCCCTAGTGGCAGTACTGTGGAACTGCACATCCCAGCCTGGGGGTTGTGAGGTCCTGAATCAGGGGCATTGGGCATGGTAATAAACTCTGGCAGGAACGTCACCCAGTGCTCTTGTTGTCTAACTAGGCGTCATCTGTTCTAGAAAACCAACACACATCTGGTTTCGATAAATATCTCTGAAAACTGGAAAGCATCTGGGTTCTCAATTTTCTTTTTCTACAGATTTTTCTCCAATCTGATCTCTCTCCTTTGAGTCAAGGGGTGATGTACATGGGGGAGAGAACAGCTCAGCAACAAGGTGTCGTGAAAGTGCAGGGATTTCAGTAGCAGGAAAAGGAAGAGACTCTTTCCTGTCTTTGTGGCATGGGAGATAAAAATGGGCACTTCCTATGCATAGAAGGGGAAAGCCTCACCTGCTCATTCATGATTGCCGAGAGCTCGCTGAGCATGTCCTTGTAATGGGACCTCAGTTCCTCCTGGTACTCCAGCTGGTCCTCCTTGATGAGGCGCTCATTCACATCCAAGGCCTGGCCACACGCATCTGCAAATTGCCTTTAGTGACGGCAATAAGCAAATTAACAAGCAACCCTAGAATGTGGCTTCCCTGGTGGCTCAACTGGTAAAGAATCTGCCTGGAATGTGGGAGACCTGGATTTGATCCCTGGGTTAGGAAGCTCCCTTGGAGAAGGGAAAGGCTACCTACTCTAGTATTCTGGCCTGGAGAGCTCCATAGAGTGTATATTCCTTGAAGTCGCAAAGAGTCTGATACCACTGAGCGACTTTCACTTTCTTTCACTTTCAGAAAGTGGCAATTTAGAGACTTTCTTGGTGATCCAAGGGTTAAGAATTTGTCTTGCAATGCAGAGGAGGTGGGTTTGATCCTTGGTCAGGCAAACTAAGATTCCACATATATGTGGGGCAAGTAAGCCCCACACACCACAACTAGAGAGCTCATGCACCCCAAGGAAAGATCCTGCGTATGCAATGAGGATCCTGTATGCCTCAACTAAAGCCTGACGCAGCCAAATACATAAATATTAAAAGAAAACAAGATAAGAAAGTGGCAACTTGAAGTCAGGCTGCTGATAAACTAGGCTATGGAGGAGAGGGTCTGTCAGGTGGCTCCCTGGGGTCATTCATTCATGACGCCCTGTCTGAAGGAATTCAAGGAAGAACAGCTCAACAGAGAAAGTCTTACCTGAAGATTTCCTTCAAAAGCTTTACTTGGTTGTCAGGGTATTTCTTTGCATTGGTTTCTTCAAGAAAAGCCCGCGCATAGGCCATTGGTCCAGCATTAACCTATTGGGGAGAAGAGAATTGGCTAAGAATGGTAATATCTCCTCCATGGAGTCCTCTCCATGGCTAGAAAGAGGAGCCTCCACCATGTGGCCCCCCTAACTCTCTCACATCCCCTTGTATCTGTCTTATCTGCTGTCTCTAGACCAGTCAGTGAGCTGCTAGAGGACGCATCTGAACTCCACACTTCATTGCCATCCTTCCTAAACTTCAGTCGTGTGGCCACCATGTCATGTTTTTGCTATATCCACAAATTCGGCAAGCACTGTTATTTTCCTAATAACTCTGAAAACTAGACTCATCTTTATTTACTTAAATAAATTCAACATCTGTGAAGTCAAATTTTTGCTGGGCTAGTCACTTTTTCCCCTATAAACATTCAAGCAAACACACAGCTACTAATAAGAGACATTCCACAGTGCGCGTGATCTTGGCATCGTGCCGGGAACCACTGTTTTATCGTGTCTCACTGGACAGTCTGGCAGATTCTGGTCCAAGGAGGGACTTTCTAGATTTGCTGAATGAAGGCACAAAGCCAGGAGCTGGTCATGCTCACAAGCATGTATAGGCTCTCATTAGTGAAGGGGTTTGCATTCTTTAGAGCTTATGATCCTTGCCTGTCACTGTGGGGCTGGGAAGAATGAGGTGAAAGAAGGAGGAAGCCAACGCTGTATTTGAGGCATCTTCAGGGGGCTTTGATCACCAGCTGCTGCCCGCATGGTAGAGAGGACGAGCCATTCAGAATTCTTCCCTTAGTTTCTTCGGATCCCTCTCAACCTTCCTCTGCTCAGCCATGTGCTGAGGGAAGCTGTCCCATTTGGAGTGAAACAATGGCTCTTTTACCTTCTGGCTTTAAAGAAATTATTATCATTGAGTCAGCCATGGGCATACAGACAAGGGGTGGGCAGGGAAGAGGAGAGCCAGGCCAGCATCAAGGTCAGTGGTACTGAGTTTTCCTTCGGCCTCAGCCTCCTGCATGGCTCTGTGTGGCACTGTGGCTGGCCTGCCTTTATTTAAAATTTTAATACTTTGTTCAACCTGGTTTTGTGAAGTTACTTTTGATTTTTAGACATGGAGCATTAAAGTAGTATTTTATCTTGATTACCGAATTTTTTGATGCTCCCTTAATTTTGTGCCCAAGGGAGATGCCTCGCTCACTGCACCCTAGTCTCAGCCCTGTCAGAGTATTTAGGCCCATGGCTTCCTCTTTGCAATTCCCCAGTAGAAACTGTGTCTGTCTATCATGCGTTGGCTTTCACCTCTCTCCCTTCTTCCACTAACTCTTCTCTCCCCTGAGTCTTCAGGTTTGGGGAGGGTGATAGTCCCTCAGTCTTATGCCCCAGTGCCTGCCCTCTTTGGTTTTCCTAAATACTGCTTATACATTCTCAAAAGAGTCTATTTAATTATATTCTCTTCATTTCCTCACTGGGAACAGGCCATCTGCTTCCTCTCAGGACCTTGACATAAATACTGATGCACATTTATGAATGAATAAACATTTGAACATTTTTGGTTTTGAACAATTTTATAAGTCTGTCCCTGACAGATTTTAAAAAGCCATGCTAATTCATTCATTAATTCACTTGTTAGAACTTAGAATATAGAACACAGTTTATCCAGAGAAGATGGGAAAGGAGAGTTGAAAAAAAAGTTTTATTTTAGCTAAAACCTAAGGAAGATTTTATCTCTAGGTGTTTGGCACCACTAATGTACCTCCACAAAGAAACAACATTTTAAAGATTCAGATAAAGGTGTTGGATGGTATCAAAAACAGAAACATGTCTCTTATACTCTTTGTCAAAGAATTCCAAGGGGCATCATTTTTGTACTAGGCTCCACTGACCATGGGCCTCTCAGCTCTGGGTGGCGCTCACCTTTACACTGACACTGCCTTGCAGTTTGAGCTGCAGTCTGATCATATCCACTTCTTCCATCGTGCAAAGCTGATTAAGCTCGGAAACTTTCTTGGACATCTCATCAATCGCCACTTCAATGGGATTCAGTTCTGTGCTCGACTGGCTGACAACCTGTATCCTCTTCTTCACGTAGGGGAACAAGTGACTCGCTGCACAAAAGCAATACAAGAGCATTTCAAGGTCAAGGGCTAGTGAAAAGTCACGGGTTCCCCTGAAGGTCAGGATGACCCTGAGTCTTTGCACTCAGAGCATTCTATCCTGCATGTTCTCTATGTATGTGAGCTATTTTTCTCCTGTGTGCCATGCTCTCACACACCTCTTACTTTTCTCCCAGCTACTTTTGCCTGGCATGCTCTTCCCCACTTCACTAGCAACATCTCCTCATTGCCAAGGCTAGCCTAGACCTTTAGAGTCTCTAAACGCTGAAAAGATGATAGTTTCCACCACAACTTTAGTTCAAATAAAAACTACATTGAGTCACAATAAAGAATGCTTAAATAGATACTGAGAAGCACATACTATGGGGCTTCCCCAGTGGCTCAGTGGTAAAGGCTTTTCCTGCAATGCAGGAGATGCAGGTTGAGTCCCTGGATTGGGAAGATCGCCTGGAGAAGGAAATGGCAACCCACTCCAGTATTCTTGCCTGGGAAATCCCATGGACAGAGGAGCCTTGTGGGGTCACAAGAGTCGGACATGACTTAGGGACTAAACAACAAGCATATACTATAATAACTTTGTTCTAGTTTCTTTTTTTATTACAAAAGTTCTGGTAAAGTTTACTGAAGGTGACTGTTTTCTCATAGTTTGGATGTGGCTGCTAGCCACGTACCTACTGCAAAACCAGGACTGCTCACCTCTGAAGATGTCTTGAGTCTCATTCATTCAGATGCCTGTGTTCATTCCCCAAAACCCAAGACTGCCTTAAGTTCCTCTCTGGGGGGGTTCCCATTTCATTTCTCATGCTGGGCTCACCTAAAAGTCTTGCTTTACTTGGCTCTTTTTTCCTATCAGACAGTGAGTGCCTTGAAGGCAGGAATTGTGTTTTATCTATTTGAACGCTCAGAACAGTGTCCAACACCTATAGGCACTTTTTGAATGTCTGTGGAAAGGATGACCAGCTCATAGAATAGATCTAGATAGTACGGAAGGGATGGTGGAGGAAATCCCTCTGCATCTGTTTCACAGATGAGAAACCTGAATTCCTGAGTGGTTTAGAATCTTGCCCCAAAGCACACAATTCTGAGAGCAGTTGACTCTGCAATAACTGAGGGTAGGTTCAGGGAGAGAGGAGAGGAATGCTCAGAGTGCCTTTCCCAAGACACCATGACCATCACCACTAGAAGATCTAAAGGGAAGCAGCGGATAAAGTGACTTTATGACAGTTTCTGTTTTGGCTGACTTGTCAAGGGTATCTTGTTTCCAAAGAGAAGGGACAAGAGGAAGTCTGGGCTTCCTGGGAAACATTTTCAAGTTAGCACATGTTGGGTCCTTGTCTGCAAGATTGAGGGGCTTCCCAGGTGGTGCTAGTGGTAAAGAATCTGCCTGCCAATGCAGGAGAGGTAAGAGATCTGGGTTCGATCCTTGGGTTGGGAAGATCCCCTGGAGGAGGGCATGGCAACCCACTCCAGTATTCTTGCCTGGAGAATCCCAGGGACAGAGGACCCTGGCGGGCTACAGTCCACTGAAGCCCGCCAGACCTGACTGAAGCGACTTAGCACGAATGCATGCACGCTGCAAGGCTGAAGGGTCTTGATTTCCTGAGTCCAGCCTAACCCAGGACCCTGCAGGGGGACATGCACTTGGGGACCGGCACCTACTTGTCAGGACGGTCCTCCGCTTGCACTGCTCCTCCACGCCACCGTGCTTCTTGCCTGACAACGTGAAGGGTGTCTCAAAGACGAAGCGGTTGATATTGTGGTGCATTTCGAAGTCTGTCTTCCGGTCCTCTATTTCCTTTTCCTCAAAGAATGGCGTCACATAGGTCACCTGGATGTAGGCGTATTTGGGGTCCAAATCCTTGGGGTTCACCTGTTTTAACACATTGTGGGCAGAGAAAGAGTGGTGGGCCTGGGGTGCTCCTGGAAGAAAGGCGGGGAGCCCAGTACCCCTGCAGCTTGGCGTCCTGAGCCGTCCCTTTTCCCTTGGATGAAAATGGCCAATGACATCATCTGAGGGCTGGGTGAATGGAAACCACAGAAAGAGTAATTGGCTGGACTGCGGTCAAGCAGCCAGATGGTGACAGAGCAAATCGGAGCCAGCGTGCTAAGTCCCTGGGGCTCTGAAATAAAAGTACTTGGCTATGACATAATATTTCATCTTTTATTTTCTTTCTTTTCTGTATTCAATATCTTCATCTTTGGCTTGAATCAAGCATGTTAAGAGTGGAAATATCTCTCTTTTTCTCTCTATAATTAGCCATGTTACCTAGACTGGAGCCATGAGCTATGGGCTTGTAATGTGTTAGGAGGTTTCTCACTGGTTTAGAAGATTAACTGATAACCTGTCACGTGGTTGCAAACATTTTTCTTTTCAATTCCTCGCCTTCTCTAATCTGCAATAAGTTATTCTATATAACTTTTTAAACTAACTCTGCTTTGGTGAGTAGGCTTGACAAATAGCATGGAAAATAGGCAAAAGGTCCTCCCCACTCCCTGCCTCTTTTCTAATGATTTTTTGAAGTTTTTAAACTTCTTCCAGCTTTCTCCATCCGTTCACCCATCCACTGCTTATCTAATTCAGGAGATTTGAGGAGGTTCGTGAATTAATTTGTAATGCTACTGTAGGATGGATATAATTATAACCATTTTTACAGATTAAAAGATGGAGGCTCAGAGTGACCAACCAACTTCTCAAGGATGGACCACCATGCTAAGTGGTAGCATGCTGGAATGAAGGCTCCAATTGTTCTGACACCAAATTCGGCATTTCTCTCACCACTAGGAGCTGCTTCTACTTTCCATGTAGGAGGGAGACAATGACAGTGGTTTGAGTTTTGTCCCTCTTTAGGGGGAAGGAGTTTGCAGCTTTCAAGTTAAGAATGACCACATTTGTAACAACTTCCGCCCAGGTTCAGAAATCTAATCTTATATCCAGATGGTATATCCTTCTAAATACCAGCTTTGTAAAAGAGGAAAAGGATAAAAGACCTCTTCTGTAGCCCAACAGAGGCCAATAGAATAGAGTGCAAACTGTCTTCTCTAGCTCCATCTTCTGTCACATTCTTCTATCCAACCTGTGCTTCAAAGACCTCCCATTGCTCAAACACATCTTCCCCTAAACACCCAACCATCACTGCATGTGCTGGTTTCTCAAATACCCTTTGCTTCCAGCAAATACCTTCTCACCTCTCACCTCACAATCCCCAGCTCAAACATCATGCCCTCTGTGAAGCATCGCCCAACCAAGAATGAGCTATTTAGGGAGCCCCCAGCCCTGAGCTTTCCCTGTATGACTTGAAGGCGTAGACTGTGTCTCCCATGGTACTTCACTGCACTCTATTTAACTAGCTCTTTGCACACATCCTCCTTTTCCTAGCCCCGTGTGAACTGTGAGCTCTGGAAGGAAGAGACTGCCCCAGCTCCTAGTTCTGGGCCTAGAATGCAGTAGGTATTCAATTAAGGTTGGCTAAATGAATAAAAGTGTATTAGAAAGATTCTGAGTAATCTCATTAGAGGATGTAAGTGTTTGCTTTCTGGAGCCGGGAGGAGGTTAGTTGGATGTTTGTAGCTTAGTACAATGGGATTGGCAAGTCTGGTACTGTCACAAGAGGATAGATTTCAAAATTCTTATGACCCAGGAAGACCTCCATGACTGAATAAATAATTTCTTGCTATTTTCTCCCAGCCCATGATGGGGCTCAATCACTTTAACCCTTTGGTTGCTATTCAAATGCAAACAAACCATGGGAGGGGGGCAGGGGCTGGTAAATTGTTTTTAAGATTATCTAAAAGCTACTCAAATACACATGTACAAAGTTTTCGACTCTCCCCCTCCCATCACCAATCAGTCAACCAATAAACAAACAACCAAAAGAGCTTAGGTAGTTTGCTTTGCATAGTCAGGCAAAAATTTAAAACTTTAATAAATGTAGTGAAGAATAAAGGAAATCAGTTCTTGCATCTGCACGAATATTCTCCTACCTTATTGGAGTCCTGGATTATCTTCACATTGTCTGCGCCGAATTTATCTGCATAGAGCTTGAGCAGTCTTTGCGAAATCTCAGAGAGACCTGTCAGCTTAGGCTCTTTATAAATATACTCTTTGCCTTCTTCTTCTTCAAAAAATCCCTACAGAAGACATATAGTGAACCACCAGTTTTACTAGAGAACTCCAACTGCAAGTCATGAGCTAAACAAAAACCATTTACTTCGATATTACAGCCAGTCTTTTGGTTGTCATCCATGCCACAGGTTAGCTCCCTATAAAATTCACAATCAGAGAAAAATGAAGTGAAGAAAGCAAAATATCATATTAGAAACAGTCATTAATGCAAATATTCCCCAGTCAGACCAAAGAACCTCCAGAGGTACCTTCCACATATTTTTCTCTATTAATAGAAATCACTGGTAATCCCTGCTTGTTATATATTTTAGGGGAAGAATGCCCTCCTGTGGTAGTTTGGTGTAGGACACAAAGTCTGAAGTATGCTGGTATTTTTTTCAAAGAGCGGTATCATTTTTAATCAACACTTCTGAAAGTCTTGGAAACTAGCATAGGAAAAACTACAGGGGCACATGAAGGGATCTAAATGGGTTGATCCGCATCCCACATCCTCTGAGATAAAAGCCATAACAAAAATTACTTGTGTTATGCTCCCTAGTACTGCTACTGTAAAAATTATTTTACATTAATATTTCACGAGGGGCCCGATGCAACTCGGCTGTATGCAATTTCATCATTCAATTCACTTTACTGATAGATTGCTTACATTCTTGCAAAGCTAGACCTCATAAGATTGAAAGTGGTAAATTAACCATGTCATCATTTTTATGTCATAGGAGCAAGTAGGTTTTAAGCTCTGTTAATTTATTTATTTGTTTTGGGGAAGGGAAGATTCCTTTGAGGATACCGGGGGCAATCTTTATAATTCTTTCTCATTGAAGAGACACAGAGGCATTTTTTCCTATGGAAGACATGTGGCTTCAGATAACTGGAGAAAGTCTGCAGTTAAGAACCCGAGTGCATCTGGAATCTTCTGGCTGCAGAGTTTACCCTACGGAAGCAACTTAAAAAAAAAAAAATAATTTTGTTGGCTGTGTTGGGCCTTTGTCGCTGCGCGGGCTTTTCTCTAGTTGCGGAGAGCTGGGGCTGCTCTCTCTTTGGGATCACGGGCTTCTCACTGCGGTGGCTTCTCGTGTTGCGGAGCACGGCCTCTAGGGCGTGCGGGCTTCCATAGTTGCGGCAGATGGGCTCAGGAGCTGTGGCTGCCTGGCTCTAGAACTCAGGCTCAGTAGTTTCGGCCCATGGGTTTAGTTGCCCCGTGGCTTGCGGGATCTTTCCAGATCACGGATTGAATGGCGTCTCTGGCAGGCGGATTCTTTACCACTGAGCCACTAGGGAAGCCCAGAAAATAACTTTTAAGGGCTGAGTGAAGATACTAGAGGTCATAAAATATCTCAGCTATACTTTTTTTGTGCTTGTTTTATATTTTTGACCATTAAAAACATACTCATTATATAAAAAATGGGTAAAATATTCCAATGCTGGTTTCTTTTTGTTTCCCCCACAGCTAATGTGAGGTGATCTAAGAATACTGATTACAGCTGACATCGGTATGGTGCTTTATATATTGCAAAGCGCTTTCATTGGTGTCTGACCATCACGAAGAGTATACTTGGTATCATAAATGGGCTGTAACTGACGACAAGGAACAAGGCACATTCACCAGCACACTTCCTGTTAAGCAGGTAATCGCCTGTTTCCTGATCGACTCTGGGCGTTTTGAAGGCAGGAACGTGTCTTGTTCCACACTGTGTGTCCAGTGTTTAGCACAGTGCCTGGTCTTAACAGAGACACCCCTGCTCGTTAGTTGAATGAATAAACAGATGAATGAGGCAGTTCTTAGAGAGCATACATCTTAAAAGCATGTATTTGCACTTGTATTTACACCAAGTAAAGCTTGAAAAGATTCCATTGTTTTCGGTACAGGTGTTTTTACTGAACAATTTCTCTGAGAAATGTTCAAGATCAATATAGCGGATTGTGAGTACCTTGACTACAGACTGCTAAAACAGTGATGTGTGATGTTAAAAGCATGAAAAGCCTCTCCTTATCATTCTTCTGGACTCTGTAGGGGTAGTGAGGTCTGATCCTATCCCACATGATTTCCAGCCTGCTAGGTTTTTTTCTGTTGATGCTTTATGGAGTTTTGTCTGATTCAAGGTCAGAAGTAAGTGGCTAAAATTGACAGACTGACACAAAAGAGAGCTGACTTCTGAGGCCATCAACCAGAATCCCCACAGGGCAATAGCTCAAGCAACATTTACCACTTCCATTTCAATGAGAAAAGTTTCCAAATTCCAGGAAAAGATTTTTTTATCAAGGTGTGAAAACTAGCACAAAGAAATATTTTCACTGTGAATTTTTTCCCCTAACAAATTTCTGAGTCCAGAGTTAGCAGAAAAGGAGTGGTAAGAACAGTATTGTCATTCGTATGAACTTTGTGGCCGTGGTCTTGACCTGTGACTTTCTTTCATTTTTATTCCTTGGTCTGGAGGATGGGAAACAGTACAGACTTAAGACTTAGGAGACCCTAAGGGCAGTGCCCAGGACACAATAGGCTACCGGTGATTGTTGGCTACGAGGAGGATAACAGTGATAACAGTAATAAAGGAAAACATTGTCAAAGCAATCTGAGTTCTGGCTAATATAAGGCAAGGCTTCCCTGGTGGCTTGGCGGCAAAGAATCCGCCTGCAATGGAGATACAGGTTTGATCCCTGGGTCAGGAAGATCCCTCGAAGAGGAAATGGCAACCCAGTCCAGTATTCTTGCTGAGAAAAGCTCACAGACAGAGGTGCCTGGTGGGTTACAGTCCCTAGGGTGGCAGAGTCAGACAATCCTGAGCACACACATATACACACAATATGAGGTAAATAGTTTAACTGAGCTTTGAGTGCTTAAAAATACATACTCAAGTTCTCTTGCTTGGGAATGATACTTTTCCTTATTGTAAATAGACTACTGATGCTTATTTTGGTAATTTGGTAAGTGATTGATCAGAAAGAATTATGATTAGAATTAATCAATTTATAGAACATGGAGATACAAACCTATTGAGACTATTTTATAAAGTGAATAGAAAGGAGCTGGTGTAGCAGAATAAATGTTAACCTGCTATCTGCCAGAGTTTGTGTAAGAGCTTATGGAGCCAGAGAAATGGCAGCTCTGAAAATGGTTAGGATGTGAGCTTGCCTTTTACCCAAGGAAAGCATTAAAGCAAAACCCAGTGAGGAATAGGAGACGATCTTAAGGAAGTTTAATGCTCTGTCCATGAAATAATTGACTTATAAATGAGGACCCAAGGTGAAGAAAACCTAGAGGCAGTTTCTCTTTTGCTTTTGCTCTGAAGTGATGAGAAAAGTGCATTTCAAAGCATCAGGAAATGTGACCTCTGCATTTCCCTAGCTAGTCTGACTTTTTAAAGTGTCACTTTACACAGCAACAACTCCCTGATCTGCCGTGGTTAGGAATCAGCATGTGTCCTAGCTAAACACGGACTTTGAGTCAGTAGAGTTAACATGCACAGATTATGAAACTTCAAGGCAACAGGTTACGATAAAAATATACTTCAACAAATTGACAACAAAATCACCGGCTCCTTCTTAGATGTTTTGGTAGGTATTTCAGAATCCTGCAATAGCTCTAGATCATTACTGGGACATCACATATAAGTGCCCCTGCTATTATATTCCACTGATTCGGTGCCCACAGAGGAATGCATCCAAAGAGGAATCTAGTGTATAAAAGACGGGTCAGAAAATCATAACAGGCTGAATACTAAGAAAAGAAAAACTTCACAGATGCAGAGAAATGGTTTCACAGAAATATGAACCCAAATATGAACACAATTATTAGTATATATATATGTTCCTCAGTGACTTTCATATAAGAGGGGAGCCAGAAGGGTATATCATACACTGACATGAAGGTGATGGTTGTACACAATACAAATGCTCTTTCCTCCGACCCCCAATCCCCTTTTCTATCAAGATTTTAAAATGTATCTACACCCATGTAGGCATGATTGAGAATCACAGAATCACAGAATCAATCCTTTGATGAATAGAATCAAATTCCCCCAGGCCTTTTACTCATTTCATCCCAGGGCCATCTGATGTTTTAAGTTATGCAATGAGCATTCACTTACTTGCTTTCATGCTAAATACCAGAGCCTGAGGATTTCATTGATTACAGTGGTTGTTTGATCACTACTGGCAATTCATTACTCTTACAATGAGTACTTCAGGGACACTTGGGGGGATGTTTCATGTAGTCAGCTCTGTGTAAAATTTCCATAGTCAATGATGCCAGGGTGTTGGATTACAAAAGTCATGCTATGCAAGACTTGCGTTTTTAAAGTTCTTGCCACAAAAGAACAGTTGCCGAATTCTTTTCCAGGGTCTGGCTCACAGCAGACATAACATTACTCTAGTCAACCCTGTAAAGTGAAAGCACTAGTCTACAGGGGACACTAAAAAATATTTATACAAAGGCCTTTGTGGAGGCAACGAGGTGATCACATATTATATTCCCATAATCCTTGGAGCATGATTTTGAGACATCAGTTTGAATATTAAAAAGTGAATTTTACAGGGACATAAGGTACTATGATGAAAAGGAAACTATGTTTGACCATGGCGATTATGCCAGTGAAATAGTCGAGATTTTAAATTATGTTTGACCATGGGGATTATGCTAGTGAAATAGTCAAGATTTTCTCTTAGATTTTTAGCACCTTCATTCTGCACACGTTCGAGGAATGTGCCAATCTATTTGGTCATTTCTTTATCATCAAATATGAAGTGACGTGCATTGCCTGCTGTCATTGAACACAATAGGTCACATTCTCCATTTGGTGTCTGGGGGCAGGTATCTGAATATCATTTGAACAGTGGTGACTGAGGAGTCATCAAAGTGGCTGTTTATCACAATGACCTCCATTAGCTCTCCTTTGTTCAAAGGCAGCTGGGGTTTGAGTTTACAGAGTACCATGTTCAGGCATGTACTTGGGTCTGCAGATTTAACACGACACTTTGCTTTTTAAGCTCACTTTGACTTTCAAATCAAAGACAACTGAGGATACTAGCAGCATGCAAAACAGCCAGGTGCACGGTCAGCACACTTTACTGAGAAATCTGCAAAAAGAACAAGGTTAGGACATTTGAAAGTAGCTCTCTCCCATCCTTCCCCTTTCCTCCCGAGTCTATTTAGTTAGAGGGGTTTCCAAGTATTCTTTTAGTAGGTGAGTTAAGGACCCATGACCTCAGATTTACAAATGAAGGTAGAAAATGCTGATATGATATGGCTAGGGGAAGGGATTTAAAGAATTACAAAAAAGTATGTGCTAGTCAGAGAAGCAGAGCTGTGGACAATGTGTGAATACTGAAAGAATTTGCCTTGCCAGTTGGGTTTCCCTGGTGGCTCAGACAGTAAAGAATCTGTCTGTAATGTAGGAGACCTGGGTTTGATTGCTGGGTGGGAAAGATCCCCTGGAAAAGTGAGTGGCTACTCACTCTAGTATTGTAGCCTGGAGAATTTCACGGACAGTGGAGCCTGGTAGGCTATAGTCCCTGGGGCCACAAAGAGAGACACAACTGAGCTATGAACACTTTCACTTCCAGTTCTTTTCAAAAATAATTATTTGAGCCACACGAAATTGCCATCTTTGTAAGTAAAAAATGGTTGAATATGGGAAGTTCATACAGTTCAAATAACAGGGAAAATCCTGTGTCACAAATCTCTAGGTGCTGTTATGTTACTGCCTTTGGCTTGTCCTCCAATTTTTTTTACATAGATTCTTTTTACATCTCAGGAGACTTAACCTGATTTACTGTAGTTTATCACTTATACTGGGAATTAATACTGCCACCTTTTAGAATGCTCAGAGCTCACTACTAAAGAGAGTCCTATTTCTCCACAATACTCATTTTATTTGGAAAAGGCATAGTCCTTTAAGGACCCCAGAAGATACCCACCAATGGCTGTCACTACAGCTTTTGAAATTCTGCCCACTGCTTTCTTCGTAATCAGCTGCAACTCTGGTGGCCTGAACTGAGCAGGCAAGTTCCAACAGTTAGTCTACTATCCATATATATCAAACATGTGGTGCCCATGTTTCTCTGTGTGCGTATGTGTGTGTGTGTAGCTTTTCATACTACACCGACCTCTGTGCTGAAAGATATTAGATATGAAAAGCAAAGTATACATTTTTGTAATTCAGATAACTGGAATAAACACAATTTAGTTCCAGAAATGCAGGATGACTGCAAAATGAATGGAAGTGGGATTATCTTACCTTGGTACTGAATGTACATTTGCACAAAGAAGTTAAGGTTCAGTAAAACCATACGGAGGGAAGTGTGAGGCTTATTAGGGCATGCAAATGGAGAGAGAGAGAGAACTTACCACAGCCTGGAACAATCAAGACCAAAAGAAGAAAAAAGTAAACATCTGCATTAAAATCTCATTGGAAAGGAGCATAATTGTTTCGTTTCCACCTGCCTAGTAACCAGCATCTTAGACGTTGGTTGGAGAAACCATCAGGTTCGCATTCTGGTCTCTGTGACCAGAGAATACTAATGGCAGTTCATTACTTTTTCTTTGGAAAGATCGCCCGAATAGTTGTTGACTCAAACCTAGGTTTGCTGAACTCACATCTTGTCTGTCACTTCTGTACTGCTCAGTTAGTTTGTGGCCATTCCTGGAAAACCCTTGTCTTTCTCCTACAATCCCTCAGCTCCCACATTCCCTTCCTGATGGGGTTTTCTGCCATTTTTCTTGTGAAGCTTTCATTAAGGTCAAGACTTATTTGTTTTTTCTTTACTGCTGGTTTGAAAGATCATGTCCTTTTCTCTCTCCTCCTCTCCTGCAGATTCCCACATTTTTCTCTCCCAGTACACACTCTCACTTCAGATGGTTCAGATTCTTTTCCTGGGAATTCAGAAATGTGTAAACTTAGCTTCTTTCTGTACGCTGTATCCACAGTCCTGATGCTCTTGGGCAGTGGGGGAAATCTACATTGGGTTAATTTGTTTATGGTAAGTGGCTACACTTTTCTTTCCAGGGAGACAGCAGCCATCTTGATTAATTCAGGTTTTAGTTTTTAAACTGCCTTTGGTGATTACAGGACAATGTATATCTTCCAAAAGACTTCAGTGGTAAATGATTTAGAATGACCTTGCTGAATTTGATGCTTTTATCTGCAGCCTGAAAAGAGTCTGAGGAGGACAAGAAGCCATGTGAAACTGTGCTTTACATGAAGGGAGAAAAAAATGGAAGACAGAGGGGCTGAGAGTCATTCCAACTGTGAAAATAAAAGGATGGAATGATTCTCCATGAAAGTAATAGTATGAAATATGTATGCTGAAATACATTAGGGTTATAAGCCCTCCAGGAAAGAAACAGGATGGTCCTTGGGTTTATCCCACTTAAAGCACTGCTCAGAGACATTCATAATTAATATATAACATAAGTTCATTTTACTTTTAGGCCAATGCTATGGCTAGCTAATATTTTCTATCTTGTTCATTATTTATGCAGTAAGCTGAGAAAAATCACTTTGAAATGATATTGACCTGTAGTATAAGAAACAAAACAAGCAGATTACTTTCTGTGGAGAAGCAGTGATGATTTGAAAGTAGGAGAAAAGAAAATGAATGATTTTAAAGTCAAAAGTTCATGGCTTTAATATGGTAGAGCCCCTAGGAACCTTTTATTTACTGGAATGTTATGGGTTGCATTGCTTAAAAATATTCAATTAAATTTCACTTTCAAATATGATGTAAACCTGTATTTAGACGTTTTGGGGAGAACTGGAGGAGGGTGCTGAAGAAGTGACGTCTTTCTTCAAGAAATTCAAAATCACTATTTTAACTCGATCTGTATTAGGACCCAGGGAGGGCTCTGCTCGTTTATTTTTCAATTTAGTACATTTCTCTGGCTAAACACATAGACCCTCACACCTAGAGAAACACTCAAATATACCCAAACATATCCCTACCCTCACCCCACCCCCTGAGTCCTTTGGCACATATAGTTAGATGTCTCGTTAAGAATGAAAGACAGCAATCAACTACTCAACATTAAAGCTCATATTAGTAGGAAGCTTACCTGCCCATAAAATGCCACACGATAGTAGCGACCGAAGAGTCGCTTCTCTGAATTCACCACCTCTGCAACTTTCAGGTATGACCGATGAATATCGTAGTAAAGGTCGGATAATTTCTGAAAACAGAAACAAAGGGTTTCATGAAGATGATGCCAACATAAAAAATAGAAAATGGTAAGTAATTCTCTGGTGTAATGAAGGATATTTGAACTAACTCCTGGGTTTAGAACACCTACTTTGAAGTCTCTCTGCTTCTCAAAGACTGCAATGATGGGCTTGTTGACATCAGCGATGAGCTCATATCTCTCAGACTTCCAAAGAAACTCCACACACATGTACAGCTGCTCCACCAGGATATTCTGCAATTCCCCAAATGAAAATGAGATTTTGCACAATGAAGACTGTGTCCCATCCCTGAAACTTGCTTCCGAAACTACTGCACTGTCAATCTTTTTCATAGTGGGATTTCTGCGTCCCTCATCTTTGTAACTGGCAGTTACATCCATCCCGGGAAGTATAATGGTGTCTTCTAGGATTCTTCTCTTTCCACAACCTTATTAGTCCCTCAAACTTGCTCATTTAAATCTATGAAACGTATTCAGATCTGTTAGGGTTTTTTTTTTTTTTTTTTCTATTCCCACAGTCACAGGCTTAGATCAAACTCCTGTTTATTCACACCCAGACACCATGAAATAGTTTGCAAGCTAAACTGTTTTCCCTCTCCAGTTCGGTCCGACTGGTCCTGTGTGTAGCTCTCTAGTAATCTTTCTTCCAAAGACATCAACCTGATCATGAGCTTGCCACTGCCCCAAACCTTTCCAGTGCCTATGAACTGCTCCCTAAACTCTCTAGCATGACATTGAAGGAGCTCCAGAATCAGGAACCAACCTCCCTTTCAGTGGCCCTCTCCTTCAGCAACGTGGCATGGACTTGGCACTTTGGCTGTACCAGATGGTACCACACCATTCTTAGGATGCTTTGTAATTTGCACGCATTTGCCTGTGATGTTGCTGCTGCTCTTTTGAGAACCTTAGTTTCTCATCTTACGCTTTTTAAGTCCTAGCAAATGTCAAGACCCAGTGCAAAAGTCTGCAGAGCTTTTATTTATGTTCCATCATCTGCATTCTAATTATTGTCATGTAAAAAATTATTCCCTTTTTAACTGCAGCTGTAGATGATGCCTAGATTTAGCTACTGGGTCTTAGAGTGGTTACCTCCACCTTGAAGGATGTTTATCTTTCACAAGATTCTAAACTCTTCAAGAACTGGGATTATGCCTTATTATCTTTGTCTCTCCAAATAAATTTGCCTTATTTATCTTTGTCTCAATGTCTCACATATACTAAGAGCTTAATAAATGTTCAACTGAACCAAATTATATACTTTCTAAAGCAAGTGGATAATACTGCTGGAATGTTTTCAGTGTCTTTTCAGAAAAGATTTTAAACAGTTTGAAATAGTTAATGCAAATGTGTAGTTACATTTACTATTTGCAACATACATTAAATTAATGTACAGCCTTATGTAAGATTTCTTTAACATGTCCCCCAAGATTTGTTTTCTGAATCCTTTTTTAAACCTATGTAATATTATGAATAAAAATTAGGTTTTGAAATATTTTATTTCCTTGAGGAGGGGAGCTCTATTTTCTTCACTTGAATTGTTGCTAAGTAACTCCTGGTAGAAAGCTTCTTTTGAAAAAATAACTGTAGTCTGCATACCAGGAGGTTTTCTGCAGAAACTAGTGAGACTTTTTGTTTAAGTCGACTTGCTAATAAATTTTCCAATGCACTAAAAAAATTGACCAGCTCAAACAATTTTCAGCATCCCTTACCATATTTACCAAAAGACCAGAGCTTTTATATTTTGTAGAAGAGCGATTGTATAAATTTGGGTCCATCTTAGAGAATTAAAAGTTAGCTTAAATTTTCATTGCACATTACACTTCATCAGTGGAATCTGATATCTATTAATCTAGCTTAATTTTAGCTTGCATTTTATTTTGCCTAAGTCATGTTATAGGGTAACTTTGATTTTGGAATGAGATCTTCTCCTTCCTACTTAGTTTAATGTTACAACTCAATGTATCTTCTTACTTAATTACAATATATTCTATAATTTTCATCTAACCTCATTGTATGGTGTGTCTTGCATGCCCGAATCTTCTTTCATTGCCCCTTCTTCTTTAATATTTGGTGTAATGCTCAGAAAAGCTGGCCAGCCCATAGAGAACATGCCTGAAGAGGACAAAGGAAAATACAACATTATTATTTGAGCCAAATCCTGCTTGGATTAAATAGTGACTTTGTGTTACATGATGTTACCTGTGGTGGTTCTAACACTCATACATCAATGAGATAGTTAGATTATGACTGTTGATAAATACTCTTCCAGGCAACCAGTTTTCCCTTTTTAATAATTTTTGTATTGTTCTCAGCTGACCTGCTTTCTCTAAGGAGCTATTATGGGGTTATGGACAGAACACAGGCTTGTGGACTGATGTACTTCAATGTTCCGGTTTAATTAGCTTTTTGGAGTCTGTATCCCTTGTTTGTTAAATCAGAGACATTAATATCTAATCTCAAGGATGCTGAAAGGATTCAAATCATTAGTATTTGAGAAAACACCCGGTCATCACTGCCTTCTAAAGACAATACAGAGTACTCACTAACTTTCACTCTTTCGCATTATTTAGAAAGCTTCTCAAGATTTCTTAGCTTCATGGGCACCAAGACTAAGAAAGATGGAACTCTGCAGATGCATATGAAAATAGTTGATAATAAGTAATGTGTCCAGACAGGGGTCAGATCAGAACGTTAAAGGAATATGAGAGGTTAAGAGCACAGTCTGGAGTGACAGACCAGCCCTTGAACATGGCCCCATCACAAGCTAACCAGGGAGATCTGGGGCAGATTGCCTAACTTCTTTAGGTCCTATCACCTGTAAAGAGGCAGGGATAACAGCATCTAACACATAGACTCCTTACTGGCAATTAATTGAGATACTTCCACAACACAGAACTTACTGCAGTTGCCTACCTTGGAGCAAGTGCATTTTAAGTTATAATTAATACTTTTGTGTATATTTACATTTTTAATAATCAGGTCATTGGCTATGTGACTAAATTATCACCCCAAAACATGCTAGAAATGATAAGGATAATAATTATTGCAATTGAATCTTTGTATTAAAAATTCTACTTTCCAACTTTTTATTAGCATTTTTGTTTGGTAATCAAGCATATTAAAATATATGAGGCTTGAATAGAGCAGGAAAAGCCATGACATAGTACTTCCTGGACGATGATGGTTGTTAGTACAACTGAAGAAGCTGTATTTTCTGGAGTCATCTACATTCACCTCTATAGTTCTTCTTCAATATCCACAGAGAATCAATTCCAGGACCCCCAAGAGATATTAAACTCTACAAATGCTGGTGGTCCAATGGTTAAGACTCTGCACTCCCAATACAAGGGGCCCTGGTTTGATTCTTGGTCGGGGAACTAGATACTACATGCCACAGCTAAGTTTGCATGCCACAACTAAAGATTGCACACACCACAACTAAGACCCAACACCACCAAATAAATGTTGGGTTTCCCAGATGGTTCAAACGGTAAAGAATCTGCCTGCAATGCAGGAGACCTGGGTTTGATCCCTGGGTTGGGAAGATCCCCTGGAGAAGGGAATGGCTACCCACTCCAGTATTCTTGCCTGGAGAATTCCATTGACAGAGAAGCCTAGTAAAGATTCGGACATGACTGAGGGACTAACACTTCCTTCTCACAAATGTTCAAGTCCTTTATTTTAAACGACACAGTAGGATGAGCCCTCTGTATGTATGGATTCTCACTGATGGAGTGGTTGGTTGAATCTGCAGATCTGGAATTCCTGCATACAGAGGGCCAACTGTCTTCTTATCATGTGTGCACTGCAGTGAAGGGACAGTTTACTTCTCTGACTTAGAAACATCACAACATAGAAATACATTGAAGACTTCAAATACATGCCAATGAGCTTCAGGTGTACGGCAATGAATACAGATTGCTAATGCATCATAAATAATCACCTTCAATATTTAAAGTTTATAAAACACATACAGTTGACCCTTAAACAACACAGATTTGAACTGTATGGGTCCACTAAAATGCAGATGTTTTTCAGTAAGTACATACTGCAGCACGCCACTGTCTGTGGTTGGTCAAATCAATGGACGTGGGTATGCAGCGCCAACTGTAAAGTTATCCCCGGGGGTTGGGTGTCCCAACCTTCTCATTGTCCAAAGGTCAATAGGTATATATATTTTTCTCAATGGATATATTATTCCGATATCATCATTGGTCTAAATGTATTTGGATCTTTTTTTGAATATTCAAGATTTAGACAACATTTTGGGCTACAAGTTCCCACAACTTCTCAAACTGACACCTAGTTTTATCAGGTTTCTCAAAATAGTTTTTATGGAACTGTATGGTATCTGATTATGAAAAAAAAAGATGAGGAGGAAGGGCATGTTAAATAAAACAAGGATGGTTTTGATGACTTGCCTGTATAAATAGGAAGCATGAAATTGAGCAAGGAGACCCTTGAATTTTATCATGGACATGAAGTATGAGGCCAAGTCTGGTGTCTTCTTCAAGGCCCTCAAACAAATGAGCATACTGTCTCAGAATTCACTTTGGTCATTTGGTTCAAATATCTTATTTGCAAAATCCACTGAAACTCTTTGGGAGATATATACATATTTAAAAGAATAAGGGACCAATTATGTTTCCAAAATAATATAACCAAAGTCCATTTCCCTTTTGTTTAGATATTTTAATCTAAACATTTAAATATTTGTTTCTCATGTTCATACACTGAGTTTTCCATTTCATTTTGAAAGTTAAGACAGTATTATGAGATAGATTGAAGTTCATAAACTGGGTTTGAGCAAAACTTTACAAGGATACATTGTTTTTTTCTTTTTTACAAAGAATAATTCTTTGGTTATTGTTACAAAATGTTTATCAGATGTTAAAGATGGAATATTTTTAATTAAAGGAAGATTATACTGTAAATTACTATATGTTATAACTTGTCAGAATCAATGTATACTTAAACTGAAGCATGTAAATTATAGCTATAGTCCTGATAGTGTGTGTACATGCTCAGTTGCTCAGTCGTGTCCAACTTTGTGGCCCCATGTGACTGTAGTCTGCTAGGTTCCTCTGTCCATTGAATTTTCCAAGCAAGAATACTAGAGTGGGTTTCCACTTCCGACTTCAGGGGATTTTTCCAACTCAAGATTCAAACCTGCATCTCCTGTCAATACAGGTGGATTCTTTACCACAGAGTCAGCTCCAAAGCCCACAGTCCTGTATATATACTATATTTATATGTCACTTTTCTGCACTCCTTATTTTGAATAAACAGTTATATGACATTTCAACAGTAAAAGGATTTCTCTTGCAATTTTAAACAATTCATCCATTTCAGAATAGAATCCCAAAGACAGTCTAGCATGCAAATTGATAACAAAACATGGCCATAATATTATATAAGATGCACTTCTTTTTGCTGAGAACTCTCGAGGTCCCTAAACTTCATAAAGTTTGATGATGGAACTTCTGAATGGTAAGAACTTTGGGTTTCAACAGAGTAAGTTATGTAGGTCCAAGACAGATTTTGCTTTTGGGAATACATTTAAAAGTTTCACTGGAGTGAAACTGAATCAGGACTTGGTTTCCTCTGTATCGTGCCCTGAGGGTAAAGGTGTCCAGTTAAATCACTCACTTCCTCCACTGGGAGTTGTTAGTAATGGGTTGCTATCACAAGGGTGGACATCCTCCGGGAGCAGGGATGGTACGCAAATCTTTTCCATTTTCCAGTAACCTATGGCAGTGCAAGACGAAGTTAGGACATTGTTACAAGTTTATGTTAATTCAAGCTTATGAAACTATGAATCGTTAACCAATGAAGCCTTCTCATTTGGAACTAAGAAGTGGACCAGTTAGCCTGGTTGTGCATAAAATAAACATGATGATGGGGTGGAGAGAACGGTAAAACTTAAGAGTACAGCGTCATTAAAAATATCTGTGAAAATTAACACTGCTAAAACACTGAGATTAATCAAATTTAAAACTAATAAATACATTGTATGTATCAGTTTATTTATCAGGTTTTGACATATTGATTTCTCCCCACACTTGGTCATCTTACCCCTTCTTTTCAGGTATTCTGCGATGAGGGCAGCTATATGGATGTAACACATGGCCGCCTGTAAGAGAAAAGCAAATAGTGTGAGAGGAAGATTTTACCATCTATCTCATACTAAAGACTTTACCAGCAGTCTAATGCAAACTAATCCTCCCAGGAGGGTCTGTATTCCAAATCAGAATATGCAGAGAAATCCTTTTCATGGTAGAATCGAAAGTAAGAATCAATTAGATTTCCAAAAAGTACACCCTCAAGAATAAAAAGCATATTTGTTTGTTTGTTTGTTTTTTTTTTTTGGTTTGCTTTTCTTGATTTAGTTTACAGGTAGGTGAATGAGCTGACTTGAAGAACTTTTCTACAGAATTATCTTCCTGCAATAATAGCTATGTTTCTCCTCTTTCTCTAAATAGCATCTGGATAGAAATTGGAAGTGAAATAAGCTGTCTTCTTACTTTTTTTTTTAACCTCCAGCCATGGCCCCCCCGCCTTAGAATTTCTGTCATCTTTAAATGGCAGCCTCAAGAGGCGGCAGTTGGTGAAATAGTGTGACCTACTGTATCGGGTATGCTTTCTTCAACCAGATTATCTGAGTGACATTTTATTGCTCTTTAAAATCTCTTGCAAAGCCCTAGAACATTGCTGAACACACACTAGATGCTGAGCGGCTGAAGAATCCAAATAACTTCAGCATTTCCTTTCGAAGTTTTGTGGGGAACTTCTCCACATTCAGGGTGGTCCAAGGGAATTGGAGCTGCTCATCTTTGTCCTCACCAAACTGCTATCCAGTGAGGCCTCTGCTCAGATCTACACCCATCCCAGAGCCCTGCATTTAGAAGAATTACAGGTTTCTTGGGCAAGCTCATCTCTTCCCAAAGCAGGCAAAATTTTGGGAACAAAGCAGAACTTTCCCTCTGAGTGTCTGGAACTGCCCCACATGGGTGCTGTGAGTTGTTGCCCGCAAATCCACCAGTGTTTAAACAGACATAGAAAGGTTAGCTATGATTTCTAACTGTCACACAGTGGCCTCTCATCAACTTGGCCCTGAGAACTGTGAACCTTTCTATTGCTAGTTCGATGAGACGCACATGAGGACAGAGTACTCGAAACTGCCTTTACTCACCATGATGGTAAGTTTCTCCATTTCACTCTAATTCCAGGGAGGAAGTTCTAACACACACAACAGTAACTTATATAACTTTAAATTTCCAGATACCCTTACAATCATCCTCCCTAGCCTCAGGCTTTAGCATTTCGTCTCCACTGCACACCCGACAACTGCAGCTGGTCCCCCTAGACTCTGGCTTTTATTTGATATCATTTACGTGGAGTCAGGTATCCTTGAATCTTACATGCAAATGTATTGCACATAACATATTGGGTTGGCCAAAAAGTTCATTTGGGGTCTTCCATCTGCTCTTAGAGAGCAACCCAAATGAACGTTTTGGTCAATCCAATAAAATCAGGTCGTATTGACATCAGTTGGGGAATATGGTAACTTTTTATATTCCTGATATAAATGACAATCCAATGGTCCTGATTAAGAGGACTATGCTGACAAAGAAGGACCGAGTCTTTGCTGATCACCTCAGATAAGTCTCCATTTCTTGCATGAATTTTGGCCATGCTTTCTAGCCAGGTCCTCCGCAGCTCAGGGGTGCTGGCGTAGGAGTTTGCCAGGCTGTACTGGAGATCCACCAGCATCTCTGGATCCTTCTCATGCTCCTTCATCTGAGCCGTGGCCATCAAAACAGTCCTTATTCGTTTAGTCAGGTCTTTCACCTCTGCTGGGAAATTGCTGTTCTTTGGAAAACAGAGAGCCTGGGTCATTATCTGTTTAGATTTCACAAGTTAACTCACTTCAAGTTATGCTTTTAGCTATGGCCTGGCATCATGGTCTGGTGCATTCTATACACTGTTCACAAATACGTATATTCTCTGTGGATAAATTCCATGTATTGTGATTGCGGTTGTGCACATTTGAAGATGAGTCATAGTAGCGTCCACTTAGTCTTCTAGCCTATCTTCTTCTAGTGATAGCATCCTAACTGTCCTTTGACATCATCTAGCGTCCTCTCTGGCTCTGGTTCATGTGATTTGCAAGTGTCTGCTTCCTTCCCTTGGACTGCAAGGAGATCAAACCAGTCAATCCTAAAGGAAATCAACCCTGAATATTCATTGGAAGGACTGATGCTGAAGCTAAAGCTCCAGTACTTTGGCCACTTGATGAGTAGTGCTGACTCATTGGAAAAGACCCTGATGCTGGGAAAGATTGAAGGCAAAAGCAGATGAGGATAGCAGAGGATGAGATGGTTAAACAGCATCACTGACTCAATGGACATGAATTTGAGCAAACTCTGGGAGATAGTGAAGGACGGAGGTGTCCTGCAGTTCATGGGGTTGCAAATGGTCAGACACAACTTAGTGACTGAACAATAACACCACTTCCTTCCCAGGTACCAGGGCTGGACATGATACTGGCCTGGGTATTCTTTGATACCCCAGGTCACAGTGATTGGTTTAAGGATTGGGCATATGATACAAGGTTGGATCAAAGAGACTCAGTCTAGGGACTTTAATTTCCCACTCACAGATTACTACCAGTGTCCTCAGAATTTCTGAGAGAGTAAGCTCATGGAGACAGCCTACCTGCAAATGAAGTAAACGAAGAAGAAAATTGAACTGAGAGACAGAGAGGCAAAAAAGTAGAGACGATAGGGGAAAGAGATCTGAAAACTTTATTTTAATCCCTGGGTTCACTCATGCCTGTCACCAGGCTCTACCCCAGGACTTTTCAGTATAATGATTGAAGGAGATCTCCCCACAAAGTTCTAAAAGAAAAGTAAAATGAATTTGACCAAGAATAAGATTATGAGAGAATCACTGTGCTTTATATATATACATATATATATGCATATATATGTATTTGATATATGTGGTTAGTTTTATTGTTCCATATCATTCAGCCCCATACCTTGGTAATATCACTTAACAGATTACATGCTCAAAGTGGAAGCCAACTCAATGTCAGGACTCAAAGTGTCAATAAACAAAATGCAGAATTTGTGATTTTTTGTCATTTTGACATCTCCTAAAAAGAATCCAACGCTTAGTTTATTCCCAATTCCTTAAAAAAAAGTCCACAATGCATTTCTTACTTTCATTTGCTTGTCTCCATTAGCAAAATTATTGATAATAGCAAGGGAATGCTGAAAACGAGAGCCTCCAATGCCAGCATCAGCTATCAACTGGCTTACAGCCTTGATGAGCTGAAAGAGAAAAGAAAAATGGAACCTCAAAAGTAAGTAACTCCAAAATAGTAGGTGTAAAGAAAACCATTGAGATGGGTGGATATATCATGAATTTATCCCTGAAGGCCCAACGAATATGCTCAGAATCTGGTGGAATTTGGCATCCTCGAAATAGTCATGGTTTCTCAAGTTGTGTAGTCTATTATCAGTGGTCTGCAACCTTTTTGGCCCCAGGGACCAGTTTTGTGGAAGACAGGGGCAGGGGGGATGGTTTTGGGATGGTTCAAGCACACCACATCTATTGTGCACTTTATTTCTGTTATTATTACATTGTGATACATAATGAAGTAACTATATAGCTCACCATAATGCAGAATCAGTGAGAGCCCTGAGCATGAGCTCAGGCACTAAAGGAAGCGATGGGGAGTGACTGTAAATACAGATGTAGCTTCACTCGCTTGCTTTCCCCTCAATTCCTGCTTTGTGGCCCAGTTCCTAACAGGCCATCGACCAAACTGGGGTTGGGGACCTCTGTTCCATATGATTCTATTTATTCCCCAGCAGAAAAAAGGAAAAGTACAAGTGGAATTATGGACTTTGCTAATTTCTGTCCAGCTGCCTCTTTCTGTGAATCTGAGCTGAGTGTGATGAGCATCCTTAAAGAGGATCTGATGAAGGAATGGGGATCTAGTTGCTCTGGAAACAGGAAGCTTGTATCAATGCTGAAACAGATGAGTGGTTTTAACAACATTAATGAAAACTGGCAGCACTTACTTGTAAGTGTGACCGTACAATCGACTTCTGCTTGTTAAATTCAAAATTCTTCCTCATAAAGAAGTATAGAAGCGCTGATGCTTCCATCTGAGTTGACCGTGACCTGTGGTTACAGCATTTGAGGACTTCATAGCAGAATGATCCGCACAGGTCAGCAGGCCCTTGGAAAAATGCTGAAGGAAACTATGGAGACAGAAGTGCTGGTGAAATGAGCAAATTCCTTCATTTCGCTCTGTTCATTCTATTTGAAAATTCCTTAGAACAAAATCCTTTTTTTAAAAAAACCTAGACCTTTTCTACCATTTGTAGGTGGAAGAGGATAACTTTATTTACCAAAGTCTATTGGAGAAGGCAATGGCAGCCCACTCCAGTACTCTTGCCTGGAAAATCCCATGGACAGAGGAGCCTGGTGGGCTGTGGTCCATGGGGTCGCTAAGAGTCGGACACGACTGAGCGACTTCACTTTCACTTTTCACTTTCATGAATTGGAGAAGGAAATGGCAACCCACTCCAGTGTTCTTGCCTGGAGAATCCCAGGGACGGGGGAGCCTGGTGGGCTGCCGTCTATGGGGTCGCACAGCGTTGGACACGACTGAAGCGACTCAGCAGCAGCAGCAGCATGCTAGTATTGGGGCTTTCATGGCGGCTCGGTGGTAAAGAACCCACCTGCCAATGCAGAAGCTGCAGGTTCGATCTCTGGGTCAGGAAGATCCCCTGGAGGAGGAAATGGCAACCCACTTCCTGGGAATTCTTGCCTGGGAAATCCCATGTCCAAGGAGTCTGGCAGGGTCCATGGGGTCACAAAAGAGTCGGACATGACTGAGTGACTAAATAACATGTTGTAAGTATCCTTTGCATCAATATGGGATGATTACTCAAAGCAACAGAATGAGAGCTTTGAGATAGTTTCTATTCACTCCACATAGTAAAACCACAGGTCCTCAAAGGCGACTCTTCTGAAGTGGAACAATTTAACATCACAGTTGATGGGGTACATTTTACCTAACTCTCTGCCAAAAACACTGAGAACCCAAAGAATTGGAAGCCAAATGCCAATTTTATTCCTTTTTTATATCCAGCAGATAGGCCATCAAGGCTGTGAACTTATTCTGAGACCATGAATCAACAGTCCAGTAAAACCAAATAAATCAACATAGAATCAAACAAACCTTCTTTCCACCCTGCTGAGAGACGTAAGGATTAATGCTTGTTTACTGTCAGTAATGGGCATCCCTGGTGGCTCAGATGGTAAAGAATCTGCATGCAATGCAGAAGACCTGGGTTCAATCCCTGGGTTGGGAGGATCCCTCAGAGAAGGGCTTGGCAACCCACTACACTATTCTTGCCTGAAGAATTTCATGGACAGAGGAGCCTGGTGGCTACAGTCCATTGGGTCACAAAGAGTCAGACACACTGAGTGACTAACACTTCCAGTGTCAGTAATAAACAGTTCACTGAGCTCTCCAAGGAACCTGGACTCTTACCTTGCACACAAACAGCCTCAAGGAGGCAAACACGTGCTTCAGTGCGGTAGCTGATTGGTTGACTTGGAAAAAGAGCATGTAGGTGTCGAAGACCCTTTTCATCATTGAATTCTGACATTCAGATTGTTGGAGTTGTCTCTGGAAATTCAACACAGCACTTATTTAGGATGAGTGAAAGGATACCTGTATTCTTTCAAAAAATATTTTCTCTGAACTGGCTATGAGATGGTTAGATAGAATCACCAACTCAATGGACATGAACTTGGGAAAACTTCGGGAGATAGTGAGGTACAGGGAGGCTTGGTGTGCTGTAGTTCATGGGGTTGCAAAGAGTTGGACAAGACTGAGTGATTGAAGAGGAACTAAAAAGCCTCTTGATGAAAGTGAAAGAGGAGAGTGAAAAAATTGGCTTAAAGTTCAACATTCAGAAAATGAAGATCATGGCATCTGGTCCCATCACTTCATGGGAAATAGATGGGGAAACAGTGGAAACAGTACCAGACTTTATTTTTGGGGGCTCCAAAATCACTGCAGATGGTGATTACAGCCTTGAAATTAAAAGACGCTTACTTCTTGGAAAGAAAGTTATGACCAACCTAGACAGCATATTCAAAAGCAGAGACATTACTTTGCCAACAAAGGTCTGTCTAGTCAAGGCTATGGTTTTACCAGTCATCATGTACGGATGTGAGAGTTGGACTATAAAGAAAGTTGAGAGCTGAAGAATTGATGCTTTTGAACTGTGGTACTGGAGAAGACTCTTGAGAGTCCCTTGGACTACAAGGAGATCCAACCAGTCCATTCTAAAGGAGATCAGTCCTGGGTGTTCATTGGAAGGACTGATGTTGAAGCTGAAACTCCAATACTTTGGCCATCTGATATGAAGAGCTGAATCATTGGAGAAGACCCTGATGCTGGGAAAGATTGAAGGCAGGAGGAGAAGGGGACACCAGAGGATAAGATGGTTGGATGGCATCACCGACTCAATGGACACAGGTTTGGGTGGACTCCGGGAGTTGGTGATGGACAGGGAGGCATGGCGTGCTGCAGTTCATGGAATCACAAAGAGTCGGACACGACTGAGCAACTGAAATGAACTGAACTGAACTGATGAATTCTGAATGTCATCTTTAAGATGCTTTCCACTCACAGGTTGATTTATGGAAGGTTAATGGGTTTCATTAAATGTCTTAAAAACATGGTCTTGACTTCACATGACACTTCCATCTTTAGTTTTATCATGTTGCGGAAGATGCTGTGGTCACACTCACCTGGTGGACCTGAGTGAAGAGGGCCAGCAGGTCTAGAATAGTCAGGCAAACTTCTGTAGCGATGTTGGCCTCTGTGTCCACGTGGTGCACAATGTCTATTTCATTAGAGTTGCCTACAAAGTCCAAAGTAGAAAATGCATAAAGGTCTGAGACAAGTCTTTGTACCCTATTAAAAACTTTCTTCTATTACAACATAGTCATATACAACATATATACAATATGTACAATGTAGATGCAATATACAACCTATAGACATACAATCTTCACTGGTGTTTTGATGAGTAATTTAGTAAATTTATTCAATTTCTTTATCGGCTGAAGCAAGAATACTAGACAGCGTTTTTAGTGGATGCTATAGACTGAATAGGCGTGTTTCCCCCAAAATTCATATTGTTGTTGCTGCTGAGTCATTAAGTCATGTCTGACTCTTGGCAACCCCATGGACTGTGGCACATCAGACTTCCCCACCCTTCACTATTTCCCAGAGTGTGCTCAAACTCATGTCCCTTGAGTCAGAACATATCAAAAAGCAAATTCATAGATCAAAGCCCTAATCCACAATATGATGGTATGTGGAGGTGGAGTCTTTGAAAAGTATGGAGAATGGAGCCTTCATGATTGGGATTAATGCCCTTTTAAAAAGAGATACCAGAGGGATCATTTCTATCTCCACCATGTGAAGACACAGAAAGAAGGTAGCCATTTGGAAGGCAGGATTCTACCAGACATCAAATCTGCTGGCACCTTGATCTTGGATCTCCTACCCTCTAGAACTAGGAGAAGTAAATATTTTTTGTTTAAGCTACACAGTCTGAGGCATCTTGTTTCAGTAGCTTGAACCAGTGAAGACAGTGTGTGTGCCCTTTGCATTGGTCAGGTATGGAATTTCTAAAGAATCAGAGTAGTCTGTTCTTTATTTCCCACTTCTTTTCCATTGGTTCAGCTTTCCGTATAGTCTTATTTCCTCCATAATTGGTCTGGGTCAAGTTTATGCTCCAGGTTAATACATCAAATGTAGAGTTTGAGTGGATGATCTGCATGAATGACCTCTTCAGAAAGGTACTAAATGTATTTACAAGTTAAGGCAAATACTGTCAAATAGCTAACTTTGGTCACGTGTCCGTAATCAAGAACACTTACATGATATGAAAACACTGGATCTCGTTTTTTATCTCATTGACACCTAGAATGTGTGCAACACTGGGTTCAAGATGGCACACCTGCTGCTTCTAGGACACAGGCAACTTTTTCCTCTTCCCAGAGTGGATGATAATCAGGTTGAGAGAGGCCACCGTAACTCTCACAATGCCAGAGTCACTTGGTTCCCCACTGAGGGATCCGACCCATGCCCCGTGCTCAGAGTCTTTACCACTGGACCAATAGGGAAGTCCCAGGACACTATATTTTTAAACTACTCCCTGCTGATTCTCTCCTCTCAGGAACATTCCCAGGGCTACAGCAAGCCTGAAAACCAGTGGTCTCAGGGGCACAGCAACATTCCCTACATTCTGAAACATAATGAATTTATTTCCAGCACGTGTCTAGAGAAAAACGATAACCATCTTGTTGCTATTGTTTCTGGTCTACTTACTGGTCATGGTATTGTCTAACATCTGGAGGAGTTTGGGGTTAGAAAGTGCATTTTTGCCTCGAATTATTGGTAAAGTTTGTGATCTGTGCTGCTTCTGTCCTTCATGACTGGAAGTGGTGTGCATCCTGGAAATGAAGTGAGAAAAATGGTTAAAGTCGTAGGGATATGAAAACCAAATGTTTTTTCAAATTCTCTTGATTGTGTCATATTAACATTTTTTTGTGAAAAATGAGACTTTTTATGAAAAACCATTAATTATGGGGTGACATGATGACAGAAACTTTAAAAGTACTTTTGGAGAAATTTTATTTAAGCCAAAAAAGGGTTCAGAATGATAATAGATACTACAGGATAATGGGTTTCCCAGGTGGCACTAGTAGTAAAGAATTCATCTGCCAAAATAATAGATACAGAATTAAATTCTGCACAATCATATTCATTATTATTTGATGAAATCATGGGATTCCACAGATATTATGTTGGTTGCTTGTAACCAACGTATTGGTTGCTCAGGAAGGCATAGTGATGAACATTTATAAAGTACAATACTACATAACTCAATTGGTATCAATTATTTTTAGGGGGTAAAATATAAAAAAGTAAAATTTGGTCTGAAACAACTCTTTGACTCTTACTTCTTAGTATTTGGAGGAAGAGATACTGAAGAGTCAAGCCTCAAAAACAAGCAATGGTTTTCTCTTTGTCTTACTTCTGAAGTGCTCTGAGTGGATTGGGGCCCAGGAAATCTGACTTTGGTTTTCAGTAGCCAAGAGAGTCTGGGTCATTTCTGCAGCTATAGGGAATAATGGGTTTGGGGCTGTATGGCTTAAACTTTGAGACTGAATTACTTCTAGTCTCCTTCTGTCTATAACTCCTGGAGGAAAAGCCATGGTTTTGGGGAAGGGATTTGGGGAAAAAATCAGGAGGTGTTCAGGGAGGACCCTGAAATCTAACTTACCAGACACCCTCTAAACTGCAGTGACCTCAGCTGGGTTACGATCATCATTAAAGTCATTGTTTATGGTCCTCTCTCCTACTACCAATTGCCAAAACATGCCCATTACATTTTTTATTTGCTTTCTCATAAGGGGGCCACTCAAGTGGTCCCCATGGATAAAGAGGCAAAATTTATTCAATGATTTATTAGCCATTTACTACTTCCATATTACTTTCTAAAATTCTTTCTAAAATACAGCCATTTTCGTATTGTATATTATTATGATACCCCTGGGAAGAATAAATCAAGCTGGAGAAAACTTTAGCAAAGAATTTGGATTGACTAGACCCAGAGGAGCTTTAAGGTAGCATTTCAGGCTAATGTTTTCTGTGGGGGAGTATGACCCCCTAGGTTTTTTATGCTAGTCAAATCAGTTTGATGACTAAAAAAACTAACATGAGCTTATGGGGCCAGATATGCTTCCTTACTGCCTTTGACCCTTAAAAAATTACATTAAACTCTAAGAATATGGTTAAATTATTAAAATTACTGAAAGGAAAGGGGAGATATGACCTCACAGTTTACTTTGTCACCAAGAGATTAGCAAACATGAAAATAGTCATTGATTGGAATTATATCTTTCCAGGCTTAAAAAAATTAAGATACTCATTGACCCTATGTGAGAATCCACCGGCCAATGCAGGAAACAGAGACCACGTTCAATCTGTGGATTGGGAAGATCCCCTGGAAAAGGAAATGGCAACCTATTCCAGGCAAGAATACTGGATATATATATATATGTATGTATGCATGTGGGTGTGCTAAATTGCTTCAGTCATGTCCCACTCTGTGACCCTATGGACTGTAGCCCACCAGGCTCCCCTGTCCATGGGACTGTCCAGGCAGGAATACTGGAGTGGGCTGCCACGTCCTCCTCCAGGCAATCTTCTCAGGGATTTAACCCGCGTCTCCTTCGGCTCCAGCATTGCCAGTGGATTCTTGACCATTGAGCCACCGAGAAGCCCAATACACACACACGCACATACACATCCATGTACACTCACAATATAATTTTAAATATCAAGCAAATATGACAGTACCATTGTGACAAAAGGCCAGAAGTCTGGCAGGATGGATTAGATCCTTTGAGAGTTCCATTGTTCTGGGTGGACTGCACAAATTTAAACGCAGCAGCAATTTTTCTGCAAGTAAAACTGGTTTTAATCTTAGTTCAGTGTTTGCAACTGATATATAAACAAAAAATGCAACTGACAAAGAGATTACTGGACAATGAAATCTTTCATATGTTATGAGAAAAACCACATTTTCTTCTGGAAATGGGAAATTGAGGGTTTAGGGAATGTGCTGAGGGGGGCACTGCTGTCTCTAATGGGAAAGGATGAGAGCACAGTTATTCCAGACTAACTTTTTTTTTAGTATATTGGAAGTATTTTAATATGCATCTTCTAAGTTACATTCATATGAAGACAAATTGGTTGAAAAGCTACATGAAATGTGGTTTCCTTTCAGAAATGTGTGTTTTGTGCTTTTTTCTTTGGACAACATTAACTATTCTTGGATCTACTATGGGTATAGTGTAATCATCAAACATACTTTGCTTAATGTGAGGTCAACCTTAAAATCCTATTTGCATTTTAAGATTTCTAACATACACATATATGATTCATTTCAAAAGATCAGACTAATCTTTTGGAATTTAAAATGATTACCTTATTATGTTCCGTTTCCCTAGATATCTGAAATTTTGAAGACACACGCTAGAAAGGAAAAAAATAAGTCACATTCTAATTATTCATACCTTTAAATCTATACAAAGTGTTCATCCAAGTACATTAAAAGAAAAATACAGTTTTCTTTAGATAGTTTATGCATTATTATTGATAGATTATTCACCATATGATACTCAGAATGAAAAATGGTATACTAAAATCATTTGAAGGTTCTAGAAAAAAAGTCTTAAGTAATCAACTCTGATACTTACTCCAAGATGCTGAAGAAGTCAGACACCTCTGGACTGGGGGCTCTTTGCCAGTAGGCAATCAGAGTCTCTGAAAGGAAACACCAACTAACATGAGACTCTTTGAAATTCAAAGTTTTTTCCTTTTTTTTTTTTTTAAATTAATTTTAAAGAGCTCTCTTTACCCTCCGAAATTGTTTTCATAATGTGCAGAAAGCACATGAGAAGACTCCTGGTTTCTGCTTGATCTAACTTGTCAAATCGAAGAGTTGAGCCTATCAGAGACAAGGGTCTTGGGATCTAGGGATGAAAGAAACAACAAGGATTGAGGAGGAGGAGACAGCTGACTTGTAATGCGCTTGGTAAATTCAGGAGGGAAGGCATACCTTTTCACAGTTGTCAGTCTTCTCACTGCTCTTCTCAGTGGTACTTGGGTTGGAGTCAAGACTTGCTAGCGAAGCTCTGGAATCAGCATGGGTTACTGTAGAAATAGCTATTGATGAAAATGCTGTAAACACAAGCCACAGCACACAGACGGTAATGAGATGCATGGGTGCGCACACACACACACAAAGCTAAAATGAACCAAAAAGATGCTGATCATTCAGGTATTGTGAAAGGCTGACACAATAGAGTCTGGGATTGGCATGAAAGATATGCAACTTTTAAAATATTATTTTAACAGCCATGCCAGTATGAAGGATTTAAGAACATTTAGACCATTATAACTGGAAATAAAGTGTGCTCCTTTGATTTCTTACAAAGCTTTTTAAAGAACGTTTCTGTTTTAAAATGCCTAATAAAAGTTCTTAAGGATGCCAATTTTTGACAGTTTGTAAGAAATTAAGATGACATTTCCAAAATAGTTCTTAAAAATAATCTTTGAAGTGGAAGGGCTATTATATTTTAAAAGGCTGTATGCAATGAAAACATCAAGATTGTTTCCAGAATGAAACAATTTGATGACATCGGAGTAGACTGCTTCTTAATCCAAGTAGAAATGAACACTAAGTAGAAGAGGAAGTTGTTGGATGACATTCATAGAAACATGTAACAAGACTCTTTAGCTATATAAATGCAGAATACTTTGCCTCATACATTATGTACAATGAATGAGTGGGTAAAAAGCATAGTGATGTACAGTGTAAACACAGATGAGTGTTAAACACCATTGTCTGGAAGGTCTGAAGTACCTGCTATAGAATTTAAAACATCTTTAGAAAATGATGTGTCTGCAGAGTTGGCATGTTTCATAGCTGACTGGGTGTGGAATCCTCCATTGGTACTGAGGTCATCTCTAGACCCCTGTATTCAAAGCACAAAAGAGATTAGTGGGAATTAACATATTTCAACATCATAAACCTACAAATGTTTTCTTCATTACATTTTCAATTAGATGATGTGAGATTTGATTTTTTATATTTTTGCAAAATCTTCTGCCAAAGTAGGCAATGAAAGAGAATACTGTCAAACCCTAATTTTAGTCACAATTTGATTTCTTATGTGATTTAAAAATTTTTAAACAATGTACTGGAAACTCTTTCCGATATAGATTAGATCAGTGGTCCCCAATCTTTTTGTTTTTCCACAGACCCTGGGAGGAAGGATGGTTTGGAGATGATTCAAACACATTACATTTATTGTGCATTTTATTTCTATTATTATTACTTCAGATCATTAGGCATTAGATCCCAGAAGTTGGGGACCCCTGGACTAAATAACTATAATGGCTATTGATAAGTTCACTAATTAAAAAAAATTTTTAACTGAACTATTATTGATATACAATATTATATGTTATAAGTATAGAACATAGGGATTCACAGTTTTAAAGGTTACACTCAATTTACAGTTATAATAAAATACTGGCTGCATTCCCCATGTTGTACAATATATCCTTATAGCTTATAGAAGTATAATAATTTTATATATAATACTTTGTACCTCTTAACCCCTATTCCTATGGCTCTTCCCTCTCCCTACTGGTAATCACTAGTTTGTTATCTATATCTGTGAGTCTGCTTCTTTTTCTGTCATATTCTCTACTTTGTTGTATTTTTTAGATTCCACCTATAAGTGGTGTCATAAATTCATTGATTAGATTATCACTATTATCATGGATTTTTAAATGTATATTATTACTAAAAACTAGATGTGAGGTAGTTATAATGTGCCAGTGTCTATGATGCATGTTTTCTATTACACATTCAATCCTCCTAAGAACCCTGTGATAGAGGTATTCTGTTTCATTTTATAAATGAGGAAAAAGTTGTATAGTTTATTGAAGGTTACATAGATAGTAACTGATACTGGTCCAAGGTCAACAAAAATTCCAGACATAGTTCCTAACTTCTAGACACTGTATAAACACCTCAAAACACCTATATTAATGCATATATATGGAATCTAGAAAAATGGTACAGATGAACCTATTTGCAGGGTAGGAACAGAGATGCAGATGTAGAGAATGGATGTGTGGACACAGGAGGGATGGGGAAGGAGAGGGTGAAAAGAATTGAGAAAGTACCATCCAAGCCACAAGGAAAGCCCCGTATGTCCACTCCCATGTGCAACACAGACAGCTAGATAGCTGCTGTATACATAACACAGACAGCTGAGCTCAGTGCTCTGTGATGACCTGGGGTGGGCGAAATGAAGGGCTTGGGTGGGAGGGAGGTCTACCAGGGAGGGAATATATGTATGCATATGGCTGATATACTTCACTGTACAGCGGAAAGTAACACAACAGTGTAAAGCAGTTATACTGCAATAAAAAACAGATGAATAAAAAACCAAAAGCAAACAATGCTCCCCTCCCCACGCCGAGAAACCACCTAGCAAGAAGCACTGTTCTGTTTAATCCTTAGTTTGCTCACATTTAGGGGAAAATGGTTATTGAGGCCAAAAATATAAAATAAAAGCAAACTCTTTATTAAAATAGACACTTGGAATATTATGCAAACTTACCTGATTCGACGTATTGACGGTAAAAGGATATAGGTCTTTCAGGTAAATCCTTGGCATATTGTCCAGAAGCATGCCATAGAGGGGCATGTATAAACTGGCTATCTGGGCCTGCTTTTCCTAGGTAGAAAAGGAGTCAAAAGAAATGATTCACATAAAAATCAATAGACTTGTAGGTTTGATAGGCACTTGATGCAGTGAACCATTAAATGGTGCTTAGGGAAGGGAGAAAGAAAGACCACTTACTGGTTCTCTGTATCGATCATCAAATGAATGTTTAGCCATTAGATTTTTTAGGACAGCTAAAGCCAAGTGCCTGATATCTTGATCTTCTTGCAGAGCAAAGCCAACTTCTCGGAGCAGAATTCCGATTAAGAAGTGTTTGCGGCAAAATTCATTTGTGACTGAATATTCAGGCATATCTTTGTGAGGAAGGTAAAGAGATCATGTTACTGAAAGTCAAATGATCACTTTACAATCAAGAGAGGTGGAACAAACAACTATAAACCCCTCTTGCTACTAGGCGGGATTCAGCAATGCAGTCTTGTATGAAAAATGTGAAGAGGGGCATTCAGTAAATACTGTTTATTCTTATCCAAAACAGAGCATGAGTGCATGCTGAGTCACTTCAGTCATGTTCAACTCTTTTGCGATCCCATGGACCATAGCCTGCCAGGCTCCTCTGTCCATGGGATTTTCCCAGCAAGAACACTGGCGTGGGGTGCCGTTTCTTACTCTGGTGATCTTTCCGACCCAGGACTACATGTTAGGAATAACAAACTATTAGAACACTCCAAATCGTATCTGACCAGAAGTAAAGTAAACACATCGATTTTTTCCAGTCTGTGAAAATACTGCTGAAGGCAGAAGTTCAGGGAATGTGGAAGTTCAGGAAACTAACATCAAAGGGCTTAGGTTAAATAAATTTTCCCATGAAATACTGAGTAACAGTGAGGAGCCAGAAATAAAACAAAACTTGCAAATTGCCCATTTATACCTAGAAAAAAATTTGCCTAGACTATTTCAAGTTATGAACTTTTCTGGGGTAAAAATTAACTGATATGATTCTAATGATCTCAATTTTGAGAGAAGGGTTAGAACCAGGCTGTGGCTTATTGATAGAAATATCATATAAAGATAGTTGCGTTGAATAAGCTTATTATTACATATGATTGGGAATTTCATGTACGGTTACACTCTAAGGAAATTTCTGATGCTTTGGGAAACTAAAGAGTTCAAACTCTGGAGAATAGGGTATGGAAAAATTCAAACTAAGGAAGCATTTATTATTTGTGATAAAAGAAAAGCTCACTCAACTTTTCGCCTATTTTGATTAGATGATATTTGATATTTTTATATATTTGATTATATATTTGATTAGATGATATGACTATTAGCATCTAGAAACTGGAAATATGAAGTGTCTATACTCATCAATATTATCAAAATACAAAGTGGTTATTGATGCTGAGATAGTGTAACAGAAAATAAAATTCATTTACCTGATGCATGTAATTCTTGTATTGATTCTGAAGGTGTCAAAGGATCTGAATTTAATATAAATAAACAAAAAGTTCAGCTATATACATACTCAGATAAACACCATATTCATTAACTATGTGTAATTTATACTGAAAAATTAAAATATATTGTCTTAAAATACAAGTGAATCCCTTCAATAAAGCTTTGCTTTTCAAGACAAGGCTTTGGTTGTTTACTTCTTCTCTTAAGAAAGAATGTCATGAACAGAATTATTTTAATTCTTAGCCTTCTTCTTGGGCACTGTTTTTTCCTTCTATCAGAAATCTGCTTGCTATGAAACATGTTTTTATGTTTACTATTGATAATATCAAATCTACAAAGAGACTGCCAGGTCTCTGAGCTACTGATAAATAGTAAACAATCCCTTTTGCTTATTGATAAATAGTAAACTATCTCTTCTCCAGGGTAAATTCCCAACCCAGGAATTGAACCAGGGTCTCCTGCATTGCAGGTGGATTCTTTACTAGCTGAGCTACTTGGGAAGTAAATAGTAAACAGAGAATCCAAATGACTAAAACAGATTTTGATCCCCTTGACGGTCTTAACCAGCCTGCCTAATGCAGTGATAACTTGGCACTAGTTACAAGGTTAACATTCTTTGATTTATAAGCACCAATTGTATGGCTTTGTTGGCCTTCTCTTTGATGAAAAAGAGAACATAAACAAAAATGGAGAAATACAGTGCGGTACTCTTTACCACACACTATCGTTTTCTGCATTTTAACCTGATTACCTGGGTCTAATGCCCATATGACAATTTCAGACAAAACGAAGACTGAGGAAACAGGGATACAAACAAAGAAGGTAAGACAAACAAATAGATGTGATCCCTTTGTAGGAACTGATAAAAATCTGGGACTTTTTACCTGGAATGTTTGCTGATCTTATGGGGAGACACAATGGAATAAAGTGTTCATGCTGACATACTTCTTGGAGAAAATCAAATTTATATTGGCATAAGGTCTAAAAAAGAGGCAAAAGAATGACTATTATTCACACACTAAGAAAGTTAATAGAAAATCTGCACTTGAATCTTATCTCTAAAAAGGACGTGGAGTTACTTTTGTGTGACCACTGGGTCATTGTTAAGTTTAAAGCATTTTGTCCCCTCTGAAGTGGTAAATGTAGTCAGGCACCCTATTTTTGGACACTGGTCAAGGCCTGTTCAGGAACTGATTTCATTTGGAACCTACCTTGAGCTTCTATGTGATACAATCTTATTGAGTTCTATTTTTTCATTTCTTTTAGCATATAGCAAAATATATTTACTCTGAGAAAAACAGTGCCTCACCATATGTACTAAGAGGTACAACTACACTCAGCTTGAAGGGCAGATCACTCCAAATCAACTTCTAAGATCCAGTGTTAAGAAAGACAATGGTGTAGATAATCTAAACTTAGAGTAAATCTCTCTCCATCTGCCATTTATTCTGAGAGTACATCATTCCACCCCTTCCCTGCCCTTGCAAACAGGTCTGTCATCTCAATGTTTTGAGTTGGACAGTGATAAATGAAGTGCAGACATGATCCAAAACAACTTAATACAACCGCATAAATAGGAACAATTAGCAACTCCATAACCATTCTATTTTCATTGTTATGCAAACTAAGTAATCAATTTTTAAGACTCAGTTAGCTTGCATTCATTGTATTCACTAAAAACATCTAACAAAATAAAAATATATTTCATTTGCTCAGATATTTTAGACTCATAATTTGTGACAACTTTAGTCAGTAATTTAGAATACTGACATCTCAAACAAGGGTAGTATTTGACTTAATCCTTTGTACATCAAAGTGAAAAGGAACATAATTAAATTACACGGTAATCACTCTTCATTGAGCATGTTCCATTTGGTCTTTGATAAGATATATAATTTAGGGTCACTGAAATCATACTTAAAAGGATATTCTGCAAATTTCATGCATAATTGGAGCACTAATAAAGGACATTCTTTCAAAAAATATGTACAGAAAGAACTGGATTTTCAAAACGGAATGACATATAATCATGCAATTCTCCTAGCTAAATCTCCACAGCTAAAAAATAACATTCAGGCTCCTAAGCCTAACATGAAATGCTCCAAGATCATTACTATTATTTTTAAATTTAAATTTATTTATTTTAATTGGAGGCTAATTACTTTACAATGAATATGTGTACACTGGTGGCAGATTCATGTTGAGGTATGGCAATAAGATCATTATTTACTTTTGGAATTTCTATATTTGTTTATTTCTTTAAACATAAATATATTCTATCTCTATATTCATAAACATATTTCTATATTCTTTCCCAATACCTAGATGACTTCTCTTGGGGACTTATTTTCCTCCCGATGGGGAAAGGTTAATGGGGAACTCTTAATTCAGGTGCCTTCTCTTTCATGTGACCCAAAGCAGACCAGTTACATGCTTCCTCTCTGGAGTGCAAATCTTTTTAAAAAAATTTTTATTGTAGTATAGTTGATTTATAATGTTGTGTTAGTTTCATATGTAGAGCAAAGTGATCAGTTATAATACATATATATATCCATTCTTTTTAAGATTCTTTTCCCAAATAGGTTATTACAGAATATTAACTAAAGTTCCCTGCGCTATACAGTAGGTCCTTATTAGATATCTATTTTATATATTGCAATCTGTATATGTTCATCCCAATCTCCTATTTATCACATCCTCCCACATTTCCTCTTTGGTAACGATAAATTAAAGTGAGTCCATTTCTAATAAGTTTATTTGTATTAAAAAATTAGATTTCACATATAAGTTGTATCATATGGTATTTGTCTTTCTCTGTCTGACTTACTTCACTTAGATAATCTTGAAGTCCACCCACATTGCTGCAAATGACCTTATTTCACTTTTTATGGCCAAGTAATATTCCACTGTATACATGTAAGCAGAGTGTTAAGAGGGAAAAAATGGTCCCATTTCATTATTTAAGGAGCAGCAGACCTTGGCCCCAGGTTCATCCTTTCTGATTACTCTTTTGCCCTGGAAGTGCCTTGGTCTCTGCTCTTTTCCAAGCCTAGTTCTCCCAATATCCTTCCAATAAATTCCCTTTCGCTCAGAGTGGAGTAAGTTTCTGTTGGTTGCAACACTAAGAACCTTAAAGCTTAATGATACAAGTTTCAGAGTCTGGCCCATTTCCAGTCTTATGTCCCTCTGGCATATGCCATATTATATAGGTTAGTGGTTATCAAACTTGAAGGAACACAGAAATCACCTGAAGGTGATAGGAATCTTGCTGCATTCCAGATTTCTGGCTCCCACCCGCAGTAGCTCAGCTCTGAGATCACTGGTCTAGGAACCACACTTGGGAACCACTGCTCCCTAGATATTAATACTATTTCCTGTCTCCCGACACAGAGTCACTATTTATGTAAGGTGATCAACTGTTCCATTTTTCCCAAGACTGAAAATTTCTAGAGAAGTGGAACTTGCTAAAACCAAGACAGTCCAGGGCAAACCTGAGGAAGAATTTCAGCCAGAATCACTCCTCTCACAGCCCACAAGAAATAGAAGTGAAATGTAAACACTTTAACTCCACGTACATTTGTCCCCCATGAAGGGGAGGACTTGGAGACTTGCTGAGATGATGAGCCATTTTAAAAACCTGCCTTTCATTGCATAAATTATTTTGATACAAATAATAGATAGGTTATTGTTTTAGACAGATTATACACAGAGACCAGTGTATTTATTTGTAATGCAACAGTTTAGAAAGCCATCACGCCTGAACGTGGTTCTTACCTTGGGATCACCAGAGGAGAACATGCTGATGTAATTGTTAACCATCTTAAACACAAAACCCCGGTCCATAAATGTAAAGCAGCGCTAAAAAAAAAAAAAAAATTTAAATTCAGATGTTTTTATTTTAAGGATCATTAAAGATGTTAGAAAAGATGATTAAAAATATTGAAGCAAAATAACATTTCACTAAATGTGTTATATAATAAATGTTTGAACAATATCTACAATATGCTTAAGCATTCATCCACATATGGCAGCTAATTAAAATACCAGATATAGGACACACACCACAAAGTTACAAATCCATATTTATCATTTTTCATAAAACATCTCTTGGAGATTTGCAATGAAATATTGCAAAGCCCTTTCCTTTTAATATAGAAAATTTTAGCTTTTACTTGTCTATTTTTTAACCACTTTGCTACATTTTATTATTGTTTTTTTAATATTTTTTTCCCACAGTTCCTTAGGTGAAGATCATTTACTGTACAACATCAGGTAGGAACAGGGGCAGCAGAGACAGGTCAGGGAAACTTTTTGCAATCTCACTGGCCTCTTTCAAAAGCTTTTCTTTTCAGCCAAGGCAGCTTGAAGAGTGAAGGTAAGACAGCCTGAGATTTCTATCCATGAGCTGCTCACTGTCTGTCTTACTCTGTCTTCACACTCTCATAACTGTAATAAGGAGAGTCTTAAGCAGTAGGTAGCTTTAGAGGAGTCAGGCAAGCATTGCAAGTCGGCTCAGCATCTGCTCTCTATCCCAAAGACTAATGGCCACGTAACCAGTAACCAAGCTACAGGGGCCAGTTCCTGCAGTGGAAAAGTGTGAAGTGGGCATGGACTGTGCTTCCTGATGCAGCATCTTGGGCACTACAGTAGATTAGCTTATGGAGGTCATCACTGCACGTGTGTTTCATTCTACCCATCCACAAGTGTGCGAGTACATGTATCACATGGGAAAATCTCTCGGCTGCTGTATCACTCAGTATAGAAGGCTTCTTTCTCATCCAGAATCCAGTAGGGTCCATTTTAATGGTTTCACATTTCTTAATCTCTCCTCATTTTTACAAACAAACTCAGATAGGACTGGACATAAAATCTTGTTATAGGCAGTACGCGTGTGTGCATGCTAAGTTGTTTCAGTCATGTCCACTCTTTGCAGCTCGATGGACTATAGCCTGCCAGGCTCCTCTGTCCACAGGATTCTCCAGGCAAGAATACTGGAGTGGGTTGCCATGCCCTTGTCCACCTCCTCCAGGGGATCTTCCCGAGCCAGGGATGGAACCCACGTCTCTTATGTCTCCTGAACTGGCAGGCGAGTTCTTTGCCACTAGTGCCACCTGGAAAGCCCTGTAGGTAGTATACCAAGTGGAAGATTTCCCATTGGAATATGCCCTTGTATAAACATGAGTTATTTTCTCTAACAACGTTTCCAGTTGATTGGTCAATCATAGGTTTGTTTTGTTTCCCTTTCCATTTTACTATGTTTTATTCTGAGTTTTTTTTAATGTACCTATTCATTACATACTATATCATTTATATTTTCATTTTCAGTATGAATTTAAGTTCTTTCAATCATCTCCCTTTATTAAAAAAGTAAATGGCTCCCTGGTCCTCCTATCTCCCAACTGAACAGTGAGGAAAGGTAAACACCAGAGCATAATCACAGGGGCAGAAGATGTAGAGGAGGGGAGGAAGAGGGCTTTGATGTCCTCTGCACTATGCAGGCTCTCAGCAAGTGGGTCAGGTCCTCTAAGGTTCTCCATCTGTAGAGTGAAGTCCCAACTGGTGACCCTTGGAATATTCCCAACGTGGAGTTCTCTCCCCGGAGACCTCTGCTATTGCTGTCTCCTTCTTGCTGGGAAGAAGCTTGGGTCTCACTTTGCATAGAGGAAGACCATCTAGTATAACTGTGGGTTCTAGAAACTTCCCAAGAAAGAGCATGAGAACAGAAGCACTTTGGTGAAGTCACAGGGGACCTTGGAGGAATCTGTTGAGTCTTGTCATTGAAAGGTTTCAGTTGCCATCTCCCAGAGGCTACTGTAGCTAATCTGTGAACTTTCAAAGAAGACCAAACTCCACCACCCATGGATGGGGAAAATGAAGAGGAGGGTGCCTACCCTGGGGGTCTAGGAAAACTCAGAGTTTCTTGAAATATAAGACCTATGTGGTGAATTTGTCATCCTCCTTTCAAAGGTCAGTGAGGGATAAGTGGGGCAGGTTGTTTCTAAGATACAAAGTCAGTAGAATCAGCCTTTTTCCTGAAGAGAGCCCTCCTGCGGGTCAAGCTTCATCAAATGTGTCTCTCCTGTCATCCATACCCTGTTTCTGGCCCATTCCAGCACCTTCTTAACCCCCAAAGCAGAGAATCTTTCACTCATTGTTAAGGCATGGAGGGGCCTCCCTGGTTTTGTTTTAAAATAATTTATATTAACCTTCCATATTAGCAGAAAACAATTTATAGTAGGCTCTGGCAAACTATGTTCCATGAGCCAAAACTGGTCCACAGCTGTACCCATTTGTTTAAATATTGTCCATGGTGAACAGTCTATGGGTTTCCCTGGTGGTTCAGATGGTAGAGTCTGCCGGCAATGCAGGAGACTCAGGTTCAATCTCTGGGTCAGGAAGATACCCTGGAGAATGAAATGTATTCTTGCCTGGAGAATCCCAAAGCTTGAGGAGCCTGGCAGGCTACACTCCATGGAGTTGCAAAGAGTTAGACACGACTGAGTAACTAACACAGAATGGTCTACGATTGTTTCTTAGCTGAGTTGGGTACTTGCCACAGAGACTGTATGGTCTGCAAAACTAAAAATATTTAACACTTGACCCTTTACAGAAAAAAATTTGCAGATTGTTGACATAAAGAATAACATATCCTATCAGACTTTTTCTCAGTTTGGCTTAATAAAGGAAAATAAGCTGATTTTAGAAAAGGCAGAGGAACCAGAGATCAAATTGCCAACATCCACTGGATCATGGAAAAAGCAAGAGAGTTCCAGAAAAACATCTATTTCTGCTTTATTGACTATGCCAAAGCCTTTGACTGTGTGGATCACAATAAACTGTGGAAAATTCTGAGAGAGATGGGAATACCAGACCATCTGGCCTGCCTCTTGAGAAATCTGTATGCAGGTCAGGAAGCAAATGACAGTTAGAACTAGACATGGAACAACAGACTGGTTCCAAATAGGAAAAGGAGTACGTCAAGGCTGTATATTGGCACCCTGATTATTTAACTTCTATGCAGAGTACATCATGAGAAATGCTGGACTGGAAGAAACACAAGCTGGAATCAAGATTGCTGGGAGAAATCTCAATAACCTCAGATATGCAGATGACACCACCCTTATGGAAGAAAGCGAAGAGGAGCTAAAAAGCCTCTTGATGAAAGTGAAAGAGGAGAGTGAAAAGTTGGCTTAAAGCTCAACATTCAGAAAACAAAGATCATGGCATTGGGTCCCATCACTTCATGGGAAATAGATGGGGAAACAGTGGAAACAGTGTTAGACTTTATTTTTTTGGGCTCCAAAATCACTGCAGATGGTGACTGCAGCCATGAAATTAAAAGATGCTTACTCCTTGGAAGGAAAGTTATGACCAACCTAGATAGTATATTCAAAAGCAGAGACATTACTTTGCCGACTAAGGTCCGTCTAGTCAAGGCTATGGTTTTTCCTGTGGTCATGTATGGATGTGAGAGTTGGACTGTGAAGAAGGCTAAGTGCCGAAGAATTGATGCTTTTGAACTGTGGTGTTGGAGAAGACTCTTGAGAGTCCCTTGGACTGCAAGGAGATCCAACCAGTCCATTCTGAAGGAGATCAACCCTGGTTGTTCTTTGGAAGGAATGATGCTAAAGCTGAAGCTCCAGTACTTTGGCCACCTCATGCGAAGAGTTGACTTATTGGAAAAGACTGATGCTGGGAGGGATTGGGGGCAGGAGGAGAAGGGGACAACAGAGGATGAGATGGCTGGATGGCATCACTGACTCGATGGACGTGAGTCTGAGTGAACTCCGGGAGTTGGTGATGGTCAGGGAGGCCTGGCGTGCTGTGATTCATGGAGTAGCAAAGAGTCGGACACGACTGAGTGACTGAACTGAACTGAACTGAAAGGAAAATATTCTAAATTAAACATGCAAAGATATATTGTAATAAAAATTATTTATTTTGTTTCACCAACTGTGAGAAGCAATGAGAATTTTATTCTATAGCTTGTGTAGCGATCAGTTATGAACTCAAATTACAAAACACGCAATCTGATACCCTTTTCCCTTTATATTTTACAAAACTACTTGGTCCATCTTTTTCTTTCTCATCTGGATACTTTACTAGGTATTTACTTATGTACCACCACAGCAACTTTTGCATAGATGAAATTTATAGAAACGATTTATTTATTCCAGAAACACAGAACATTTAAGTGAAAGAGAGTAAATATAAAGACTTTCCCTTTCATAGACTTGCTTATCCATCTTTTTTTTGATAGACAGAAATATCACAGATGTTTCTTTAACATATTTTGCTACCAAAATCTGTCTTTTATATTAGATGATTGCCAAATGGTTTCCAAAAGCAAATTGAAATAAAGTAGAGAATAGTCAGAAAAGTGGGTAAAAAGACATGGCTGTCTAAGAAGGAAAATTAAAATCAGAATGAACTTTCCTTTGCTACCTCCGTGGTATTATATTTGCAAGAGAAGAGTATCTAGACAGTTAATCTCAAGTAAATTACAGTTGTGACCCAGACTGGTAGTGGAAAAAAAAAAAATCACAGAAGCTGCATATGTAGACATGCATGCATTTGCATCCTGTCTATCTCTAGGAGAGAACAGTCAGAGAAATGAACAAGATTTCTGGCCTAAGTGCTACAAAAACATTATTTTCCCATGATGCAAGATAAAGGAGGACACTTTCTCACCTAGGACACTTTTCATGTGGTACCCAGAGGTACCACATTCTCCATTTTTGGAAAACAATCTTGGTACAACCATGGTGTTATGCTACTTCAATTGTTAAATTCTGATGACAACTAATATACAGTATTAGATGACTAATATAGAATTCAACAACCAAAAGAGATAAAAGTCATTTGAAACCTAAGTTAAGTGAATAACTATTTTCTGGGAATATAAAAGTCTTATAATGCCAACAGTGGGGCAGTGTTGAGCAGCTGAACACTCAAAGTTCATCAATTCACATGCGTTATGCCAAATGACTACATTCAATTTAACGTAAAAAATCATGTCATCTTCTTTTCTCTTTTCCTCTCTGTGTTCAAATGATTCATATAATAAACTTTACAAACATTTTTTAAAAAGCTTTCTGGGTCAAATAAATTCCATCAAAACAATAATCTGAAAACAATGCTTGTACAATAGATTTTTATAATGTAAAATATACTGTTAGTGTTTCCATTTATGAACTTCATGAAAGTACTGCTTTCAGTTTGCAGTTCATGGATCTGCATATCTTATAGGCTTTTTACCCACAGCCTTCACAAACCACTGGTGTCGCCATTAGCTGTATACTTTGTGTCTCTTTTCACATTGGACATTCCTGTTAGACATTACTTTATGTACCACCAGAAGCTACTTTTGCATAAATGAGGTCCAAGGAAAACATATATTTTTTTTCTAATAAGTACAGAACATTTAAGCCAAAGAGGGTAGATAAGGGGTCTTTTCCCTTTTTAAGAGACTTGCTTATGCAACATTTTCCTTTTTTTTTTTTTTGCAATTTAGGGAAGAATACTCTGCAGATGTTTCTTAAATGCAGTGTGCTTACAAATTGGACAAAATGTCATTTTCTCCAAATTTTCTTTTTCATCAAGCACTTCAAATAAACTACTAGCATAGTAACAAACTTTATTCTCATAGGTCTTAAAATGTGGTAGAAATTAGAGTAACTTTTTTTTCTGTTTTACTCTCTTTCTCCTTAACCCTGACCATCTCTTTCTCTTTCTTGAAGCAAGAAAAAAGCAAAAACAAGATATAAAACAGTGAAGAAGAAACTTCAAGAGGTAAACATGCGTAGTACATAATTTGAAATAGCATTTAACACATCAAAAAAGAAATTAGACTGAATTAAAATTCACAAATGACAACTTCAGCTAATTTTCCATCTATCTCCATAGTCTCTTTGTAACTAGTATTTATTGATAAGTTCCCACAACTATCCAGTATGTCTTGGTGTCTACCACAAAAAAACAAGAAAAGTGCCTTCCTCAAGGTCACCAATAGTCAACAGTTGGGCAAAAGAAGGAACAGAAGAAAAACATTATCTTTCTGATTGGATGCATTATCTGCTGAGTGATACACGATCATTCTACATTAGCTATTTTTGGACTAAGCTCATTTTTCTTCCTAATTTAATATAAAGAAATATTGCTATAGGTATGCATATATATATTTCATTTTATGCTGCTCAATACTTTAACTGATCATTTTCCTTTTATGTAGCTAATTTATAATATTTTCATCATGTAAAAAAGAGCCTGGAAGTAAAACAACAAAAATGCTCAATGCCCCCAAATTTTTCCAAAGTGGCTATTTGGCATCACTGTGAGAGCTGTAGCCATGCCAAAATAGCACTTCAAGGATAGAAAAGTCCGAGACAAAAATGTTGCCTCAGGACAAGTTCTCCTTTAAAAATCTCAGTTTTCTCTTTAAAAATATTTAGAAGTCCTACGTTTGGCAATATTCAAGCAGATACTTTTCTCTAACCTTGATTTTTGTTCTATAGGACTCCAAATTGGAAAAAAAAATCAGATAGTATTCCAAGCAAGAAAGACATGTAGATGAAAGCATTCATCTAATCGTGGTAGTCTTGACTTTTCATCATAAATGAACCTGTGACTTAATTAACACATAGAGTATCTCATAGCCACTATTACACAGGCTTGAATAGAATCATGACTTTGTATAATGTACCTTAAGAAATCTGGCAACGCTGTGGTTTGCCCTTCTTGTTTCTTCAAGTGCGTCTTTGTTTTTCCAAATCATGTGGTCAGCGAGGCTCATGACAAGATTGTCCAATTCATTTTGAAAAGATTCGGGAAATCTTTGAGGCCGAGAAAGCTAAGGAAAGAATGGATCATTTCTTTACAATGAGACCTGTGAAATACTAAGCCTGGAAAACATAACCTGTAAGACTTACTTCATTCTATTTATTATCAAACAAAAAGTCTTTTTGGAAACTTGAAAGCAATAATGAAATCAGAAGCCATTTCAATTTCAAGGTCATGATTTCCACTTTTCAGTGAATTTTTTTTTTCTATTTTGGCCAATAAAGCTTTCACTTTTTCATTATAAATTGTAACATATATGAATTACAAACTATTCAGACACATAGAAATGTAACATTTTTTATAACCTCTTAATACCCATTCTTGCCTTCTCAGGAAATAACTACTATGAATGGTTTAATGACTATTATTCTAGATTTTCTTTGATCCACAGTTCTCTAATTTAAAAATCAATTATTTTGATTTTTAAAACTATTAATAGGAATCCTCCAATAAACAACTATAAGAAGTCAATGAATGAATAACTGAACGAGTACAGATATTAGTTTGAAATGTCCTCTAAGTTGTGAGTACCAGCTGAGCTTTTTTATAAAAGTTATTTCAGTTTTATAAGAGACATAACTGACATACAAAATTATAACATATTTAAAGCATACACTCTGGTGTTTTCATGCACATAATAAATTGTGAAAGAATCCCCACCCCTCATCTAGTTAATTAAGCCATCCATCAGCTCACATACATATTTTTTGGGAGAGAACATTTAAGTTCTACTTTCCCAGCAAATTTCAATTATATAATACAGTGCTATCAACTATAATCACCATGTTTTCCATTAGATGTTCAAACATTATTCATCTATAGATGGAAGTCTATACTGGCTGGTCTTAACTCAGTGGTATTAGCATAGGCCCATGACAGTTGTCAGTGAGACTTCAATCTCAAAATGCTTTTGCCATAAGGAAAAAAATGGTTTGGCTGTGAGATTACTCAACATAAACTGAGTAAAACTCTATACGCCCCTAAAGAGTGCCCTCAGGTACAGAAATCTACCCCTCCTATTTTAACTCGGAAAATTTCAGGCAGCTGAGTTTTCCCATTTCTGTCACTGCTTTGTGAATTTATACAATTTCTTTGCACAAGATAGGTAAGATTTATTCACCTTTACAAGATGGCTTTAAAATTAGACTTGCAATTTCACTATAGACAGAAACAGACAATTGAGAGTTTGACTAACCTTTGTTTTCTTAAATTTTAAGCACTCAACCTTCCATGAGGCAAGAATAAAAACCACGGAGGCTAAAATTAGACAAACTGCACAGCACAAACACTAATTAACCACAGAATCTGCAGTTGGCTTCGACTGGCTTTTTTTAAGCCATTTTTACCAGGAAATGACTGTCACTTTAAGAATCTCATGGTTACTCTCTGTATATATTCAAAGTTTACTATTGAAATAAAATTAAATTGACAACAAATAAACCTAGTGGATTTAACTGCATACATCATTTTTCATTCTGCTCCATATACCTTGAGAAATAAGGGTAAACGAGTCACCTGTGAAAGCAACAATCAGGTTTTAGATAATCAAAGCACAATTGTCGTTTTCCTCTTTTCACCGTGTTAGTCCTCCAAGAGACATTAAACACTTTGGTGCCAACATTTTCTTCACAGGGATAGGCATGAACAGCCTGGACCTTGATAATTCCTCTGTTCCTCCTCCTCGTCCCTTTTTTGGTTTTCCTTTCAAATTCCCCTTGAAGCCTACTCCCACTCGTAACCCCAAGACACGCTGGTTGGTACACACAGGTAACATTTTGATGTTTTAATTTTTTTGGTTGTGGCACATGGTTTGTAGGATCTTAGTCATGATCCCTGACTAGGGATCGAACCCTGTCCCCAGCAGTGAAAGCGCCAAGTTCCAACCACTAGACCACCAGGGAATTCCCAATGAGTAATATTTTAAATTCTTCTCCAGAAGTCTATCCCAAGGGCTTGAGAGGGGAGAACTGCTGAGCTGGGGATGGTGGGCTTTCTGTCTCAGGAAGAGGAGGAAGGCAGTGAGGTGACAGTCGGAGCCACAGCTGCAAGCTGGAACCTGCTGGAAAACCTGGGCTATGATTCAGCAGAGGTCACAAGGACCAGACGCAGAATGCAGGGGCTGAGTTTCAGGCATTTGGGAGTTGTGTTAGGAATAAGGGGCTGATGGAAAACAAAACACGCAGCCAATACAAGCAACCTTTCACTACTAGAGCTCAGTGTTGAGAAGGCATTCGGCATTTTCTAATAAATAGGAATTGACGAGGATAAGAAAGCAGGGATGCCAGGGAGGTGCTATCTGCCTCTCAGAGGACCAGACTAGAGGATATGACTTCCTCAAATCTTCCTGATAGTGGAAATTTTTTTTAATAACAAAGAAAGCCATTCACTTCACAATTAAAAAAAAATAAAAAAGAAAATCCAAATAGCTTGGGAGACGCTTATTGGGAATGTTTTTAAGTCAAATGATGGCATCTGGTCTCTTAATGTGATAAATAGAGATGGTTAGAACATTAGATGGTCATGTGCCCTTGGATGAAAACTGGGTGTGGTGGCTGCTCCTGAAGAGGGTCATGAAACGGGAGCCGGACTCAGTGAATGTGAACCGCTGTCCATGAGAAGTTCTATTCTTAGGCTGTTCATAGCATGTTTGTAATCTATCGATTTGAGCAGATATATACTAGTGGGAACTGAAAGATTTTAGTCCAGTCTGTTGTTTTTACAGATGGGAAAGCAGGCTGTTCAGTGTCTTTTTTTATCATCTAACATGTTAATGGCAGAGCAAGGGTTATAATGCTGAGGTGTCCTGATATAGCTTAATAACAGAGAGACAGGAATCATCCTTATCTTCATGTTAGATTTTCTCTTGCTCCCAGGTGGGAGGCTGTTATCTCTGGGAGTAGAAGAGCAGACACAGCTGAAAAGCAAACATAGGGCTTAAGAATTCAGAGTTCTGGAATACTAGAGATGATTAGATGTGAAGCCAGGGCAGGTCTCTTATGTTATACCAAGACCATGTTTGGAAAGACCTGAGGGCTGGAGGTGTGGATGGAAAACCCAAGGATGGTGGCTCTGCAGAGTTCCCTGAATCCTCAGTGCCCTGTTCCTCTCCACTAAGAGGCAGCACTTCTGGCACATGGGAAGACGCTGCAGAAGCCTGCAAGGCAACAGGCAGACCCTTTGGGAGCTGTCCTTCCTCCTCTCCTGAAGCTCTGGCCATTAACTGGGGTTAAACCCCAGCTTAACTCAGGTGTGAACCTGCTCAGCCTAATAAGGTAAGGAAGACTGTATACCCCAAGCAGTTAATAAGATTTAGCTAGCATGTGCCAGGTATGGTTTCCCAGGTGGTGATAGTGGTAAAGAACTCACCTGCCAATGCAGGAGAAGCAAGAGATTCGGGTTTGATCCCTGGGTCAGGAAGATCACCTGGCAAGGGAAATGCAGCCCACTCCAATATTGTTGCCTGGAAAATTCCATGGGCAGAGGAGACTGGTGGGCTACCGTTCATGGGGCTGCAAAGAGTTGGACACAACTGAGCAACTCAAAACAGCACAGCATGTAGTAGCAGGGACCACATGGGAGTACCACTGAGACAGTGTTGCTGGTGTTTGATCAACACGGCCAGAATGAAAGAGTGGACAAATTCAAATTCACTGACTTGAGGGCACTTTGTGAGGACATGGGCTTAAACAAGAATTCAGGGGATGGACCACTCACTGTTAGGTGGCTCTTAAAGAGTCCTGGAGATGGCTCATTTTAAGCAGGATGAAAATGCCTGGGTTGCCCTGGCAGATGATAGGGGAAGGGATAAACAGGCAGAGGGAGGTGGACATATAGGAATGGAAATATGAGCCCAGAAGACCCACTATGCACCAAAGCCACGCACTGACACCCCTAAGACATTCCGTGGAATCTCCCCTCTGCAGGCGGGAGAGACAAATACAGTGTTGGCTCACTAACAGCCCTCAGGAGGTCAGCTACATGCAGAGGTCATGTGATTGCACCCAATCTCCAGGCACCAGTGGCTGTGATGATCAAGACAAAAGGCAAGTCTGGAGAGCAGTCAAGGGGGCTTGACTCTCAGGAAGCTGTAGGGCTGGTTAATGATGTGTGGAATCCCTAGGGACAAGACAGGCAGCAGGCAACAATGGCATTGCTTCATATCCACCAATAAGACAAGAATGGACCATCAGAAGACAAGGATCTCTGTCCCAACAAATAGCCATGACTCTTCCATCTTCCTGGACCTGAGTCCGTTCTCAAATATGGTACACGCTGGCTGAAGAGGAGGCAGGGTCCCTAAAGAAAATGCCTGGCAGCTTGAGTAAGTGTCTAATGTAATGATTCTAAAGTCCTTCTCCAAAAATCTGTAGGATTTTCTTAGGTGATTACACTCAGGGCAACACTCAAACATTTGAAGCACTAGTGGACACAGGATCTGAATTGATATTGATATCTGGAGACCAAAATATCATCATGTCCACCTGCTTAGAGTAGAAACTCACAGGAGTAATAAAGTAGTCCTAAGTTCTGTTAGCAGCAGGTCCACTGGGTTCAAAGATCTGACCAATAGTCATTTATCTGGTCTAAATGTATAATTTGTATTGATACAGTTGGCATTTGGAGTAAACACACACTGGATGCTTGACTGGATGCTTGGCCAAGGGTAACTTGGCCTCTGTCTTCCTGGACCCGAGTCAGTTCTCAAATCTGGTACACACTGACTGAAAAGGAGACAGGGTCCCTAAAGAAAGTGTCCGGCAGCTTGAGTAAGTGTTTGATATAATGATTCTGAAGTCCTTCTTCAATGGGCTCTATAGGTTTTGGCCTGGGACACTGCCCCTCCCCGACCAAGAGTATAAAGGAAGACAATAATTGCTATTCACCAATATCCCCACCCCATGCAATACTGTTCTGATTTAGTCTCCCAGTGAAGGAGGCATAGTGTCTGAGGTTTCTGCCTGGTCTTACCCACAAAGAGAACGGAGAGAAATACGTGCAGAACTCAGGGAATCCACTTGGGTGGTTCTTGATCCTCCTTACCCAACTGTAACTACAAATAGTCCAAGTAGAGTAGAGTTTATTGTCCAAAGGCTGAGACCGCTCCAGACCCCTTTGGAATGAGCATTTGGGCCACAATACAGGTAAGTGATTGAGACCTTCAGAGCTGCTTGCTGAGGGTGAGGGGAATCTAGAATGGATGGCAGAGGAGGGAGGCGATGAGAAGAACCATGTAAGGTCCTCAGGCCAGCCACAGTAACAGGCTACAATTAATCAAATCCCACTAGCCTCCATTTTTCAGGAAGAGAGGCCAAGGGAAGCTATGGAGGGGCAGAATCAGAGACATTTTCAAAATGTAGTGTAATCTGTGGACCGTGGACCACAGGTGGCAGTCAAGGATGTGCACAGCTCATTCCTTTGAGACAAAACTTGCTGTGATGAAAGAAACAGCTACGGAGTTTTGGGGATGCACTCAAGAGACCATGCCAAGGTCACCAAGGTCACATTCTCCCTGGCTGCTCCAAGCTTGCAGAGGTACCAGAGTCAGATCATCTGCCTAATGCAGGACTTTCCTCATGAACACTCTGCTCTCAGACAGCCCATTGGTCCAGCTAAAACTGTCTCACTGCGAGGCTCTTTCCAGTCAATCCTCCTTCCTTTGCCATTTCCTTTCACAGGCATCAGACTTCCCTAGTCCTTTTGCTTGTCCTTTTATCCTTTACAGTCATTTTGCATTTCTAACTTTGTCCTTCCATCTGCTTCTGAAGGACATGTACTGACACAATAATCACGTCTCCCGCATAGAAAGCAATGAGCAGGGACTTCCCTGGTGGTCTAGTGGCTAAGACTTTGCCTTCCAAGGCAAGGCATGTGGCTTCGATCCCTGTCTGGGGGACTAAGGGATTTCCCTGATGGCTCAGATGGTAAAGAATCTGCCTGCAGTGCAGGAGATCCAGGTTCAATCCCTGGGTCAAGAAGATCCCCTGGAGAAGGGAATGGTTACTCACTCCAGTATTCTTGCCTGGAGAATTCCATGGACAAGGAGTCTGGCAGGCTACACTCCACGGGGTCGAAAAGAGTTGGACATGACTGACTAACACCCTCACTCTCTGGGGGAGGCTAAGATCTCACGTGCCTTGCTAGCAAAAAACCAAAACATAAAACAGGAGTAATATTGTAACAAATTCCATAAAGACTTTAAAAATGATCCACATAAAAAAATTCTTAAAGCAGTGAGCATTAATCAGTAAGGTTTATAAAACAAATAAAAATGGAACTAATAAGAGAATATTCATTATTAAGAGAACATTCATGAGCATAATTGTTGGATGCTATTTTATTACATATGATCTTACCTGAATTTTATTTGTGTCAGTCAAGTGCTGTGCCATGGATTTTAGGATAATTGCAAAGAAGAACCAGGAATGCTGTTAGGAAAAGAAAAGACAATCAGAAATTTATTATCTTACAGCAAAGTAATGATAATTCTGTTCTTTATGACATGCAATGCTATAAAATCTTTATCTTAGAACATATTCTTTGAAATTAAATGCATCAGAGCAATAATATAGTCTCCATTATGTTAGGATCATCCTTAGCAAAGTTCTAATGGGAAATGTAAATGCCAGATATTCCTGTTTCCCAGTCATCTCAAAGACTGTATAACACAAGACCCTGGCTTATTTGACATGGCTGATTAGACAATCGTCTTAGGAAATACTTATTCATGGGGTGTTCTACCTGTTTTCCTTAAACAAAACTAAATGTTGTAGCAGGCCCACCCCTCACATTACCATGGGTAGAGGCAAGAGTAAAAATGGAAGCTGTATGTGTAAGTATTTAAAAGCTAACAGAGTGTTAAATAAAGTAAGTTGGCTCTTCCTACCTGGACAAATACAACTTCACGACAGTACGGAATACTGTACCTGAATGTGGGAGCATAGGACGAGCACGACCCTGGCCCACCCCTTCCTCTCACCCGGGGCTCCATCCTGCCCTGAGGGACCTGGTGTGACTGTCCAGTCTGCAAGCCCAAGCGCTGCCCACAAACCAGTTCCTCTCTCCCACCAAACGCTGTTCCTGCCTTAGGTCTGGGGCTACACTCGGGCAACAAGAGTTTCCCTCTTTAGTATGGACTTATAAAGAGGTGTAAGCAGGCCCAGGAATAAACCTACAAGCTCTAAAGGTGGGGGCTCCTAGGAATCCCTATAGTTCCAGGCAGCATTCCTTTTGACTACCCTCACACTTTGTCTCATGAGAAGGGGTGCACTTGGAGAAGGCCAAAGAATAGCCAGGGCTTCCCAGGTGGTGTTAGTGGTAAAGAACTTGCCCACCAATCCAGGGGACGCAAGACATGTGGGTTTGATCCCTGGGTTGGGAAGATCCTCTAGAGAAGGCAATGGTACCCCACTCCAGTATTCTTGCCTGGAACTCCATGGGCAGATGACCCTGGTGGGCTACAGTCCATGGGGTCACAAAGGGTCAGACACAACTGAGCACACACCGCAGCAAAGAATACCCAAGGATGCTAGGTAGGCAGCCTTCTCCAGCAACCCTGTCCCCACCCTCACCCTGTTACAGTCTATTCTCTATGCAGTCATCAGAGAGATCCTTTTGAACCAAGGTCAGCTCAAGTCACTTCTCCCTTCAAAGGCCTCTCACGGCTCCCAGTTTCTCTCCCAGCGGAAGCCAAAGCCCTTGCAATGGCCCACAGGCCTTATGCTACCCACCTAACCTCCTGGTGCCTCTCTGACTTCATCTTGCCTCCTCTCTTTGCTTACGTGGGCCCAGCCACACTGGCCTTCCTGCCATCCTTTAGGCATGTCCACCAGGTGTGCTGCTGCCTTACGACATTATACAGGCCTTCCCCTCAATCTTTATTTTCTTTCCCTGAAATACAGTTGACTTAACAATATTATGTAAGTTTCAGGTGTACAACATAATGATTCAATATTTTTATGGAGTGCACTCCTCCTAAGGTTATTATAAAATACTGGCAATATACCCTGTGCTCTTCATTACATTGTTGTAGTTTATTTTATACCTAGCAGTTTGTACCTCTTAATCCCCTTCATTTATTTTGCCCCTCCCCTCGCTCCTTGCCCCTCAGATAGCCACTAGTTTGTTCTCTCTATCACTAAGTCTGTTTCTGTTTTGTTATACTCACTACTTTGCTTTATTTTTTAGATTCCACATATAGGTGAACAAAATTTTGCTATTTGTGACATCACGGAAGGACCTAGAGGGCATTACTTGCTTAGGGAAATAAGTCAAAGAATGACAAATACTGTTATGTTTTCCCCTTTCCCTTCAATGTTCTACCCTAAACGTCTCCAGCTCTCTCACCTCCTTCACATTTTCTGCTGAGGTCTTTCCTTCTCCACAAGCTCTATCCTGACCATTCTATTTAAAACTGTGAACCTCACTCTGCCCTCAGTGCTCCCTGTGCCCTTACCTGCTTGATATTTTCTTTTCCCATGCTACTTCTCACAGCTGAACATGCAAGTTTTCCCCAACATTTTTTAAAACCTCACAAGACTTTTTTTTTTTTTTTTCATCTTTAGGCCACACCACCTGGCTTGTGAGATTTTTTTAAATTGATTTTTAATTTTAAAATTAATTTTTTTATTTTAAAAGAAAAAAAATAGGATTACTTTACAATGTTGTGTTAATTTCTGCTGTGCAACATGAATCAGCTGTATGTATACCTCTTGAGCTCTAGAGGAGGTATGTATACCTCCTCTCCCTCTTGAGCTTCCCTTTCCCCCTGCCCCACCCCCACCCCATGCCTCCCCTCTAGGTCATCACAGAGCATCATGCTGAGCTTCCTGCGTCACACAGCAGCTTCCCACTAGCTATCTGTTTCACACATGGTAGTGTATATATGTCAATGCGACTCTTGCAGTTCATCTCAACCTCTCCTTCCCACATGTGGGATCTTAATTTCCTGCTCAGGGATTGAACCTGAGCCTCCTGCATTGGCAACGTGGAGTCTTTGTGACCAATGGACAGCCAGGGAAGTCCCTGAACATGCAATTTTATTAACTTTGCTATTATGTGGGTCATTTACTATTTTTTATCTTGCAGTACTGTGTAAACTTCCCAAAGGCAGAGATCTTTATTCTACTCTCTAAATGCATATCAAGTGCCAAGGATGGTGAGAATGGTGTTTGTTGCATGGAAGGCACTTGGAACATATTTGCTGGATAAATTGAATGAACATGCTCATACAGCTAATTTAAATTTAAACAAACAAACCACTTGATCTAGACAAATTTGATTTTAGTGAAATGCTGATGCTTATTGATCCAGCCTCAGCCCTCTCTAGCTACTTACTCATCAATCATCTATCTGTCAAGTCATGATAGATAATTAATTTAGCAGGGGACTACATTCACAAGTCTATAATAACTTAGAGTTACATCTTCATAAGCTTCTCACCATCTTTTCTGTTACTATAAATGCATGTGTTGCAACTTTTGGGGGAAAAAGAGTAGCTGTTTCTCTGCTTCCTCTCTGCTGTCAGTTTATTCATTAATATATCATTAATCCTTTTGTTGGTATTTTTCCTCTTATTGTGCCTAAAAACCCCATAAACTTTATTTCGGGTACACTTAGAACTTTTGAATGTTATAGGTCATTCTTAAGAGTCATTCATTTTGCCTTTAGGCCAAAGGACCTGAGTCCATTCTACTTTTAAAGATGATCTGTTCTCTTAATATTGGAGGAGGGCATGGCAACCCACTCCAGTATTCTTGCCTGGGGAATCCCATGGACGGAGGAGCCTGGTGGGCTACAGTCTATGGGGTCACATGCTACTGTTCCAACACGAAATTTATACCAGAAACCATAAGAGAAATGATCTATAAAAATCAACGACTCCTGTCACCTTCAGAGTTGAGTGTAAGCCATCCCAATGAAAGCCTGTCTTTAAATTCTTTACCTTCAGGACATGCTTGACTGTTGTGGAGTCATTTGATTGCAAAAGACCGGTCATATTTTTAACCAGTTCTTCATGTATAGTTCTCTCCTTGTATGCGGTAGTCTTGAACACAAACTGAAGAAAATCCAAACAGTGAAAAAAAAGTTAAATACTTAAAAACAAAGGGTCAAAAATTATGTTCCATGAATAACTCATGTCTCAAAATTATCTGCTCATGCCAGATTTTGTCATGAAATAAATGAAGGCCCAATGATAAGTGTAATACACACCTGCTCCTACTGAGGGCTTTGTATAGGTAGAGCCTTGCTCACCTAAGCTCTCCTTGACACACTCTTAGTAGAAATCAAAAGGAAGATCAGAGAGCAATTTAGCGGGTTCAAGGAAACATGGAGGGCTTTGACCCACCTACTTAGGGCACATTTCCCCTTCTCCTTCCTTCCACTGGCAACAGGTGGGTGGCATGGTAGCATTTCTTCATCCTGAAAGGGTAGAGTACCCACTCAAATAGCCAAGTGGGGAAACTGGTGCCTTCCAGAGGCCAGTAGGAGAGTTGCCCACAAGCCCAGGGTCCGCTACCATCTCATGCTGAGACACGGCAACCAAGAGGTTCATAAACATTGGCCGTCAGTAAGATAGCAAATGCTGCTGGCTTTTTCCTTAAAAGATTGGTGTTGGCACAGTGAGTGCATGTCATGCTTTAGTCTTCCATATTTCTTCATATATTTTAAGTATCAATTCATGCACATATATTTAAGATACAAAATGCATATGATGTTTTACTTATGAGTTGGGTTTGCCTCAAGGAAGGTCATTTCTTTATAATATTCACAGTTTGGACTTCACTATAGTCAAGGGTGAAGACAGACAAGAAACAAAGCAAAGGCACTTTGCATTTGGGTCTATAGTTATTTCTTTGACTTCATAGCACATTGATGCCTAAATCAGGTCCTGAGGCGTCTGACTTCTCCAAGCCCATCCCAAAGGAGAAAAATAAGGCTAAGAGATGCATGAAACTAGCTAAAATCAAGAGCAGTACAATTTTCCCCCTCATGGATTATGACTCCTATGAGGGTAATGTAATCAACTATCTAATCCCATGCACAGTAACTTAGCTCCAAGGGCATTTTGACTAGCTCTGAAATTTTTTAAAATTTTGGCTAAACCATGTCAATCCCATGAATTGCTATAAACGATGGTATCTAATTAGATCAAGTTTAGACATACATCTTTGAAAAAGACATGGTGTATGTGTGCATTTTGGATATCATAGATGGAGTGAGTTAGCAGCATTTAGCACCACTGAACTTGCAATGGTGTTTAGCATATTTCTGAATAAGTATGAGCTATATCAACTATCACATCTTGCAAGCACATCAAAGCAGGTATTGACCCCAGTTTTCATTAAACTCTTAGGTATGGAGCTTAATATTATTGTATATGTTAGAAAATAATTTTTTCCATTAAGGGTGAAAAAAAAAATCAGACTTCTTGGTCAAGGTCAGACTGTCAGCCATGTAATATAGCAAGAGTCAAGTCACAGAGTCAGATAGCTGGATATTCATCTCGTCTACCCATCTCACTTCACAGAGAAGAAACGTGAGGTTCAGACAGGCTGATCACTCCGAGTTAATGATCTAACCCTAATTAGAATCTAGTTTTCCATTTTCTACTTTAGTGCTTTTTCCAGAATAAATTTTAGTTGGTTATATGTATTTGTCTGTATTTGTTTTAGACATATGAAATTATGTTCTGAAACATCTTTAGGAATTGTCATCAGCTTGAAAATCCACATAGGTGTATTTCTGGGTTTAAAACACTGACAAAACGTGGTCCACTGGAGAAAACACTTCAAAGCAAACTCAGTAAGTATCCTCCTACATCACAATATCAAATGGTCTCGTCAGGATTTTTTAAATATCCTGGTTATAAATAAAGACTGCTCCAGGAAGCACTGCCAGGACACCACTCCAAGAGCATTACAGATCCCTTCTATGAGCTGATATAAGGCTCTCATCAGGAACTAGCCCCAGCTGTCACAAAAATAGTCACATCAGTGGGTTCTAAATGCAATTTTTGGTAATTCTACTGGAACAAGGTAAATAATACGTGTGTTGAAAAAGAGATGACATTGTATGATAGAAATTGGGAAATTTTTTTCCTTTCATGCCCCCTGGAGCTTGAAATGGAAAATTGGGGTAAGTTGAGAGAATGGAAATTCTATAGATTCTGTTGAATAGTAAATTCATCAATACCCTATAAAAGGAAGCTATGCCTCTGTCTTACAGAGCAAACTAAAAAGTCATTTGTAGGTGGAACCAGCCTTTGACAACTGAATTGTAGATCTTATTGGGGAAAATCATACCATAGGGAAATTATTGTGAAATTACTATTTTTGGCATATAAGGGCACACACTCATACTTAGATATTTGGGAAGACATTTAACTTTTCTGACAGATAAAAAATATGTTAATATGAGACTGTAATGGGAGTAATTCCTCACTGATAATATCTCAGAGGGGTTCACTCCAGAATAAAGTTTTTAGTTATTTCTTGCTGTCACAAAATTTTAGCACAAAAGACCCCAAATTCTTCTCTGGTTGCCTTTTTAGACATCTGAACTACATGGGTATATGTCTACCTTTGTATATTCATGGAATATGTTCTTTTAATTAAAAAGCTCTGTCTCTTAAAAGAGATAATCTATACAAAAAAATTGAAATTGAAATTTAGGTCCTTTATATATATAAAGGAATATAAGATACTTTTATTTAACTCTGGATGGGTTTTTTCTTTTCCTTCAAGAAGATGACCTTTAGGCTGGAACTATAATGTGCAAACATCATCACAAGTTCACTGGCATAAATTCACAGGCCAGCTGAAAATGAGAATATAAACATGTCCAAGTGAACATCTGACGAAGCCCACTGGAGGAAGCAGTGCACACTGATGGGATGGGCTAGTGGTTCATGCCGGAGGAGAAAGGACTTAACATACCAGAAGCAGGTACAAATATACAGTAACTGGGAAAATGAAATAATGCCTGAGAAAACAATAAAAAGAGCTAAGAAAACATTACAGAAGAAACAGCACATTCAACAAACCAACAGGAGGCATCTTCCTTAAATTTACAGAGGAATTTCATGTATTTCTAATGTTGATTTCAAAAGACCATACTTTCGTTTTCTCCTCCACTTCTTTCTTTGCTTTTTCTCCCCATATGAATATTCATTTGCACATGTATGCATTATTTATATATTGAAATAATACATTAAGCCCATTAATGCAAAAAGGAGTTCTAAGTCACTAAAGGGAAAGTTCAGTATGACTGGGGTGGGCACCATTCAGCTAAACAGGGAAACTTCCCACTTATTGCAGACAGGAAATGAGACAAGCCACACAGCACAAGGGGATACAACCAACGCCCAAGTGGCAATTTCATACCTTAATGTAGGACTGGACAGAGTGGTCCAGTTGTTCCTCATGGCACTTGGCCACAATGTCAGTCAGAACCCTGGAAAAGCAAAGCTGTTGAGTGGCCTTTCTGGAGAAGGCAGGAAAATACCACTTGGTTTGTCACTTAAGTGCTTGGTAAGCTGGGCACTTAATCATTACTGAATGAATGAACAAACCAGTTTCAAACTCAGTACCAGGTGTTCAGTATCTGTAACATCCATTAGCCATTTCCAACCTTGAAATTTCTAAACACGAAGATAAAAGTAATGTCTTATGGCATTCCAGAATGCTGTGACTAATATTTTTTTAAAAAATGAACTTTAGGAATGTATGATTCGATAATTAACTGAAAACCCTATCTCTAGAAAGAGAAGATTGTAATTTGCTAAAGTCACCAGACAGATTAGCAATGTTGAAAGAATGTAGTGAAGGCAAATTTAAAGTGAGAACAGTGAAAGAAAAATTGAACATAAAAAGAAAAATAAGATTTAGTGGGAAAAAAATAGTACAGCTACTCTGGAAAACAATTCGGCATGTTCTTGAAACCAGCACATATGGGACTTCCCCGGTGGCTCAGTGGCTAGCACTCTGAGCTCCGAATGCAGAGGGCCTGAGTTCAATCCCTGGGCAGGGAACTAGATCCCGCATACCACAACTAAGAGTCTGCATGCCACAATTAAACATCCTGCATGCCGCAACAGAGACCAAAGATTGTGTGTGTCACAACCAAGACTCAATACATAAATAAATATGAAAGAAAACCCAACGCATACAACTACCGTATGACCTAGCAATTGCTCTTTTCAGAGAAATGGAAACTTATATTCACTCCAAATCTACCAAAAACTGGAAACAATCCAGCTATTCTTCAATGGGTGAGTTTTAAACATAATATGATATGGAATACTACTCACATAAAAAGGAGAGGACTATTGATTGATGTAACAATCTGGATGAATCTCGAGAGAGTTATGCTGAGTGAAAAAAGCCAGTTCCTAAAGGTTACACACTGTCATATGATATAATTTCACATTTGTGTGTGTGTGCATGCTCAGTCGTGTCCAACTCTTTGCAATCCCATGGGCTGTAGCCCATCAGGCTTCTCTGCCCATGGGATTCTCCAGGGGAGAATACTGGAGTGGGTTGCCATTTCCTCCTCCAGGGGATCTTCCCTACCCAGGGACTGAACTTGTCTCTTGTGTGTCCTGCACTGGCAGGTGGATTCTTAACCACTGTGCCACCTGGGAAGCCCTCATAAAGCCATATAACTTATATATAAATTTAAAATAGACTATATAATAAATTTATCAACTTATATAATACATGGAATATATAATATAATATAATATAAAAATATATGTACTCATATTACATATAAAATTTCAATACAAAATATATAAAATTCTTAAAGTAACAAAATTTTAGAGATGGAGAAAAGATTAGCAGTTGCCAGGAATAAGGGGTGGAGACCGAGATGAGAAAGAAGTAGGTATGTCAGTAAAAGGGCAACATGAGGGATCTTTCTGGGAAGGGTGATGTTCTGTCTCCTGCTTCTTTCAGTGTCAATATTCTGGGATTGATACTGTCCTATAGTTTTGCTAGATGTCACCATTGGGAACATCTGACGAGAACATGAGCTCTCTTTTGTATTACTTCTTACAACTGCAAGTGCCTGTATAACTATCTCAAAATAAAAAAAGTATAATTGAAAAGCACAAAGGAAAAGTTAAAAAAGAGGTCTACAACTCCACTTGGATGATAATAATAGATGATTAGAAGGGAAGAACTCAAGAGTGAGACATACTTAACTTTGAGATATGTGTTCAAACAAAATGCAAGCGTACACAGTTATGTAGCCACTCAGTTATAATTAGAGTTGCCTGTGACCCCAGCTTATAAAATCTCTTCTCCCAAGGCTGTGCTATGAATACCTGGTCACAGTGGTGCTTATTTCATCTTCTTCATTTTGTACCAGAATCTTGAAGAGCTGATTCAAGATTATAGGCAGAAAACTCATGATTGCATGAATCTTTTCCACATTCAGTAAGTTCTGTTAAATTGGCAGGACAGGAAAAAAAAAAAAAAAAGGTCATTGATTAAATTTAAAGCACATTCGACTGATGTTCATCAGGACTTGAATATGAATACAGTAGTTCACCTTTGTTTGGCTTTATTTTTCATGGCATTTCTCATGACATACAGGCATGAGGGTATATGTTGCAAAGACTCTACATCTAATTAACTAATTTAGAGTGAATTGACTCTGATTTTCAATCATTTTTATTTTGGAGAAACTGATCTTTGCTTACTCTTCCATTATACAGACACCTTTTAGGAACTGTGAAATAAAATCATTTCCTCTTGGAAATGATAAGGTGTTTAAAAATCTTTAAGAATAATTACCCTGAAGCTTGCTACTCAATGCAAAATGTAAAGGTCTGTTTTGCCTATTTCCCTCCTGGAGACCACTGCAACTATTTGCATGTCATGTTACCTTACAGGAGCGGACGAAATTTGAGGTAGGTGACTGAGACATATCTTTCTCCCTTTTTTGGCATTGTCGGAAAAATGCGTTCACATGTGGATCCTGAAACAGCAAAAAAAAGGTGTTGATTTTTTTGATGACACATAAGCTGTGTAACAATCATGGTGATGGGAGGTGAGTCCTTCTGTAGGGCAGATGACTTGACGTGAGGTGCTTTACCTAGGAGGCAGAGAGACAGACCTCTCATTTCCGGAGCTGTTCTGGCATGCTGAGGGCTTGACCTGAACCACAAAGTCTGCTCTCCTTCCTATTTCCTTCTCAGAGATTTGTTTCCTTCTGGGCCATATGACAATAGCTAGAGAATGCCTTCTCTTGGCTCTGTTCCTGCTCCTTTCCTCCCTCTTTTTTTCCTCTTTCTTTCTTAAATTGCCTTCTATCACCTTCCTGTTCCTGCTTCTTCCACAGACTTCTATCATTTATTCTTACTATTCTTTACTACACACGAGAATGGGTACAGTTTAATATGTGCAGGGATACTTTCATACTTAAAATGTCAGCGTTAATAAAAAACTAAGAAGTTCACCTGCCATTGTGAAATACAAGTTGACTCCTGTCCTTTTTTAGGGCAGAATTGTATCCTCTCCAAAATCCATGTGTTGAAGTCCCAACTCCCAGTACCTCAGGTTGTAACCATATTTAAAAATAAGGCCTCTAAAGAGGTAATTATGGTAGTTAGTGTGGTCCTAATCCCAAATATGACTGATGTCTTTACAGAAGAGCAAACTTGGATATTCACACACACAGAGGAAAGTCAAGGAGGGAGGCTTTGGAAGAAGACAACACTCTGACACCTTGATCTCAGACGACCAGCCTCTACAACTGTGAGAAAATATATTTCTGTTTAAGCAACCCCGTCTGTGGTATTTTCTAATGGCAGCTGGAGCAAACCGATCTGTCTTTTAATGTTGTTTCCTGAAGCAAATGTCACATTGGAAATGCTGGGGGTCAAAATTACATAGTCAGGAAGTGGGATACAGACTCCCTGATGGCTCAGGTGGTAAAGAATCTGCCTGCAATGCAGGAGACCCAGGTTCGATCCCTGGGTCAGGAAGATCCCCTGGAGAAGGGAATGGCAACACACTCCAGTATCCTTGCCTGGAGAATTCCATGGACAGAGGAGCCTGGCGGACTAGTCTGTGGGGTCGCAAAGAGTCAGACACGTCTGAGAAACTAGCACTCTGACTTTTCACACTCTTCGGGGTGTTTCTTCGGCATTTGTCAGCTCTAGAGGGGCATCTGTGGTTTGAGTTCCCCACAGGTCAGTGTGTGTGTATGTAAGTAATATTTTCAGTTTTATGTTATTTATTCAAAAATTACTTAGTGAAAGCTATTTGTCAGATCCTCAGCTGGCAGGGAAGACAGAGCTCTGGGCAAGGAAAACCCACACCCCTCCTCTGGTCCTTCCATAATGCCCCTGAGATGGATACGACACCATGGTTTCCACACATACCTATTTTCTCACAATCAGACAAGGGCCTCAAAGGAAAAAAGGGTGTCAGACGGTATATGACATGATGATACAGCATGTCTGAGGGGTCAGCAGATAGGGAAGACTTCTTTGAGGAGGTGATATTTGAACCAAGATTTGAAGGATGGAGAGGAGCTGAAAGACTGATGAGGGGAGGGGAGGCAGAGAGAGAGAGATGGCTTTCCTGGCTGAGGAAAGGCAGTGTCACAAAATCCCTGTGTCCTGGAGGAATGAAGCAGACAGAGGGTACAGTGCATGAAAGGACCTAGGGTCTTTAAAAACTGATGCAAATACCGCTATGGAGGAAGGAAGTTGTCTCCCGGGGCGACGAGTGTGTGGGCAGCTAATGTAGAGAAAGGTAAGTAACGGTGAGTCCCAGAGGGACCTGAGCTGTTTGGAGGAAAGTAGCCGGAAGCATGACAAAGAGAAACTCAGGATTCTGAGATGCATAAACGCAGGATTTGGTGGAGAACGATCACCTTGTGGGACTTGACTGGGGCTGATGGCATCAGAGAAAAGATGTATTTAAGGAGTCATGACACAGGACTAGGGAAGAGGACTCAATCTGGCTTGAGGCGCCAGTGGTTATGGAAAGACATTTTGACCCAATATATGCTGGATTATTTCACTTTTCTTAGCAACCAAGTATGTGCTAAAGCAGCTTGAAGCAAAAGAACAAAAAACTAAAATAAAAAAAAAAAAGAAACAAAACCACACACACACACACAAACACATACCTACAACCAACCAAATGCATATTGAATTTAAGAAAGGAGGAATACTTATTCTATGTACAGGTAACAGCTTGCTTTGTAGTTTATAATCAGTATCATAAAAGTTCTCCCACTGTGCTAAAATAAGCTGCCTTGCATGGGAAGGGGTGAGTTTTATGGTAATATGACAGTGGTAATAGTTCCCTGTGTACAGCATTTTGTAGTTTATGAGACATTTTCACATGCAGTTTCTCATTTTGAGCCTCATTACAATCTTAGGTGGAGATTTTCTTTTATTGTTATCATTTTCCTGATGAGGACATGGGATTGCAGGGGTGAAGTGACTTGTCCAAAGTCACTGTGTCAGAAGTTGACCAAAGTGGCTCTCAGATACAGTTTTGCCCACTTCATGGCCTTTGCTCCGTGAGAGGAGGCTTGGATAGGCATTGGAAATTAGACTGAGTTTCAAGGGAACGGTCCGCAATTTAAATTTTAAATGTCTCATATTTTTAACACTTGGGTGTTGTCATTGGAAGCAAATCATCTTCCAAGGGAAGTGTCATCTTGATAAATACACTTCTGGAATTTTAGTCTGCAGTTGGATAATATCAGGACAATATGCTCACCTGAGTGTTCACTGTTGATACAACAAATGTCGATACTTTGAAAAGTGGTTTACCACCATCGACCCATTTAATGTCACTCCCAGTGTGCTGCAAAAAAGAGTTTGTTACTGTCACTGCGGCAATTTGAGAGAAAGGAAATATCAATAAATAGGTTATTTGGTTTATGTTAATTTGCCACCTTGATCCATTAGTCTCACACTACTATAGAGATGGAAAATGAGAGGTGCAAATATATTTTGCAGTATTAGTAAATGATACCAATGTGATATCAGGGGATCATTTTGAATAGATCATTTCTACTGGCCACAAACAAAACAAGGTATTGAAATATTACAGGTACCGTTGATTTCTAATTACAATGGATGAATACATTAAGGTGGGGTTTATTTAAATAGCTGATGGAAGATAATCTCATGCCATTTAGCCCATGTATCTTTTCTCTTAAGTTATATGCTCCCCAGTACCTTCCCATTTGCAGAATCTTGAAAGCTTAAATAATTTGGAGGCAGGCTTGCTGCTACTGGGATATTATACTCTTGAGAAGCTATCTGATCATCTTTCATCAAAGAAAGCCAAGCATATCCAACTGTAAAAAAAGAAAAACAGAGAGAAAACTTTTCAGTACACACCTTCATGGAGAGGAGTAAAAAGAAAGCTATTTATCATTTACGAATACAAAACTTAGTTTAAAAACTCTAAATAAATCAGCTTTTCAAGTACTTTCCACTTCAAGTCTGAGATGACATGTATGGCTATGTCGGATTGCTTCTGGTCAGTACCTGGTGTTTCCAGTGCCTCCTTCTTTTTGGCGTTAGCTTTCGCATTTATGTCACAAGTGACATGATAAAAAGAAAACAGAATATGGTGTTTCTCATGAAGTTGTGTTGGGAGCTCAATTTTCACCTGCAATGAAAGAGATAGTAGCTGGGCTGAGACTGAAATCATTTTCCTAGGGTCAGGGCAAGACAAAGCATAGGTACTTTAATCTTCTAAAAAGTCTTTAACTGAAACCTAGGTCCATGTTTAAGTCAGCACTAGAAGTACTGATTTAATTCTTAGTACATATCCATCCTGCTAGCACTAATGCGTCAAGATTATATTTTTACTTCTTTACTGTGGTGGATTATGATAATTTAGACTACCCAGTGTTTCTCCTTAGGTAATTCATGTCATCATGGGCAAACTCTGGGACATAGTTTTGAGCAAACTCCAGGACATAGTGAAGGACAGGGAGGCCTGGCATGCTGCAGTCCATGGGGTCACAAAGAGTCGGACACAACTGAGCAACTGAACAACAGATTTTGCCATGAATTAAACACACACACATATGCAAACAGATATACACATATGAAAAACACACAAGGAGACATAACGGTACAATGTAAATGAGGCACAGATTAAGGACTTATCCTCAAGGGGCATGAATTAAGTTGTCCTCGCCTCCCAAAGGGTGTGCATGGACCAGTTGCACAAGCATCACTTGGGAGCTGGTTAGACGTGCAGAAACTCAGACACTACTCCAGACACATGGGATCTGAATCTTCATTTTAAGAAGATCCCCAGGCGACACTTTTCAGGTTTTAAACCTCTGTCACATAGGCTGCCATTTAATTCCCTCAACAGTCTTGTGAAGTAAGATGGTACAGAGGAAGCCACCAAAGCAAGAGACGTCAGGGGGCTTTGAGTCACTTAGGAGGATGGACTCGTCAGTAATTACTAGGACCTTTCAGGACAAGAACATCTGTCACACTGGAACCTCAGGATCCCAGGCAGGTAACCTACATTCAGTTCAATATTAGCAACCAGGTAGTTTCTAGAACATCAAATCAAGCAATAAGGTGATAGTGAAAGTGAAGTGAAAGCTGCTCAGTTGTGTCCAACTCTTTGTGACCCCATGGACTATAGAGTCCATGGAATTCTCCAGGCCAGAATACTGGAGTAGGTAGCCTTACCCTTCTCCAGGGGCTCTTCCCAAGCCAGGGATTGACCCAGATCTCCCACACTGCAAGCAGATTCTTTACCAGCTAAGCCACCAGGGAAGCCCAGAGACCCAGGCAAATTATCTACCAATTTATTTATCAGACTCTGTGCATCTATATAGCTAGTTCATTTATTTTTACACTGTTCAGGAGAGAATTTATTAATAGATTTTCAGTGTCATCCCTGGGACAGTAGTAGCAGCGTCACTTAGAAACTTGTCTAAAAATGTGAATTCTCGGGCCCCATCCCAGACATATACAGGATCCAAAAATCTGGGGGCGGGGGCTGGGTTTCAGTAATCTGTGTTTTAGTGAGCCTTTTGGGTGATTGTATGCCTGGTAAAGTTTGAGAACTTCTGAATTAGAATGGTTTGCAGTTTACATATCTGTGTTACATACCAGCATGCTAACCTGGTAACAAAAGCCAATATACAGTTCAAAGCATGCAAAAACTAACAATGCAGCAGAACGAAATGTTCTCTTTTCAGCCAGAGCACATAGGAATGAAACAGGTGCTTACGAATTCCAGTCAAACTACATATCAAAGCAAATACTCCTCAGAAGTAAGTACTGAAAATACTCACATTTTATTTTTAACAGTGTCTTAGAAGAATTGGTAGCCATGCTTATAATTAAGGCAATCATTTCTTTTTGCAATACAAAGAAGAAAATGGTTTTGAATCTGCATGGCATAGTTCACCAAGCTGTTCATTAGATACACGTTCTCCTGTGGAGAAGCTCACTGCTTTTACAAGGATTCCAGGAAGCCCATGACAGTGAGAGAGATTAAAAGCCACACTTAACCCTAAGAACATCCTTTTTTTTCTTCCTTTTAATCTTATACGTCGACAGAGAATGCGCCTTTCAGATGGGCTTTGTCAAGGGGTCAATATTGTAGTAAATATTCAGTAATACGGTAATAGACTTTTATCTTAATTTTTTTTTCACCTCTGTCCTAAATTTATAGGGAAAAATTAAGAGCATTAAATGGATGTGAAAGAAGGAGATAAGGTTCCTCAGGTCTGTGGTTTCATCAGTGTTCTTTTAATAAGTTTAAAAATGGTCTTAAGTGTAAGCAAGGGTTATAGGCAGAATAATAGCCCCCCCATCCCCCCACCCCCCGCCCACAATGTCCCCGGGGCTTCCCAGGTGTGCTAGTGGTAAAGAACCCATTTGCCAATGCATGAGACATAAGAGACCCAGGTTCGATCCCTGGGTTGGGAAGATCCCTTGGAAGGGGTCATAGTAACCCACTCATTCTAGTATTCTTGTCTGGAGAAGGAGCCTGGTGGGCTACGGTCCATAGGGTTGCAAAGAGTTGGACACCACTGAGCAACATAGCATGGAAAGATGTCCCCCATGTCCTAATCCCCAGAATACATGAATATGTTTCCTTACATGGTAAAAGGGACTTTGCAGGTGCAACTAAGATAAGGGTCTTGAGATGGGGAGATTAAACCAGATTAGTTCAGTGGAGCCAGTGTAATCACAAAAGTCCTTATCAGAGAAGGCAGGAGAGTCAGGGTCATAAGAAATGTGAGGAGAGAAACAGAGGTCAGAGTGATGACACTGCTGGAAAGGGTCAAAAGCCAAGGAACGTGGGCATTTCCAGAAACTGGAAAAGCAAGGTAAGGATTCTCTCCAGAGCCTAAAGGAGAAATGGATCCCTGCTGACACCTGATTTCAGCCCTGGGGACCCATTTCAGAGTTTTGACCTGCACAACAAACTGTAAGATCATCAATGTGTGTTATTTAACTCACTAGACTGAGATAATTTCTTAGAGCAGCAACAGGAAATTAACACAAAAGCTGTGATATTTTTAATCCCACACATCATACTGACAGGTTTCATGAGTTCAGACCTTAGTTTAATGGTTAGAAATTAAATTTAATTATTGGAACTTGTTTTTCTGAAGCTATTTATACTACCAGCTGACATGTGTATAGTAATTTGCCATTAATCCAATGAAGTTCTTTTTTGTTGTTATTATTATTATTTTTTTTTGCCATGCTGTCCTGCTTATGGGATATTAGTTCCCCAACAAAGGGCTGAACCCAGGCTCCTGGCAGTGGAAGTGCAGAGTCCTAACCCCTGGACCACCAGGGAAGTCCACCAGTGAGTATTTTAGATGTGTTATAGCAGAGTGGTGAAGCTTCAGGTTCTGCAGTCACATGGCCTGGCCTATATTTTGACTGTCACTTCATAGTTACATGCCCTAGGCTGAGTTGCTTCCCTGACCCCCAGTTTCCTTATCTGTAAAGTATCAAGGATTGAAGGTTCATTTTATGTGTCAACTTGACTGGGCCATGGGATGCCCAGATAGCTGGTTAAATATGATTTCTGGGGATGTCTATGAGGCTGTTTCTGGAAGAGATCAGCATTTGAATTTGGACTGAGCAAAGTGGATGGCCCTCCCCACGGGGGTGACCATCATCCCACTGAGGTCCAGAATAGAACAAGAGGGCTGGGGAAGGTGGAACTCCCTCCCTGCTTGACTGCTTGACCTGGAACACTGATCTTCTCCTGCCCTTGGTGCTGCTGGTTCTCAGGCCTTCAAACCTGGCCTGGAATCTACAATAGGCACTCTGGTTCTCAGGCTTTTGAACTACACCAAAGGCTTTCTGCTAAAGCTGAAACTCCAGTACTTTGGCTACCTCATGCAAAGAGTTGACTCATTGGAAAAGACTCTGATGCTGGGAGGGATTGGGGGCAGGAGGAGAAGGGGATGACAGAGGATGAGATGGCTGGATGGCATCACTGACTCCATGGACGTGAGTCTGAGTGAACTCTGGGAGCTGGTGATGGACAGGGAGGCCTGGCGTGCTGCGATTCATGGAGTCGCAGAGTCGGACATGACTGAGTGACTGAACTGAAAGGCTTTCTTGGGTTTCCAGCTGGAGATGATAGATTATGGGACTTTTAAGCCTCCTTGTATTAAATTATATCTATCTATCTATCTTCATATTGGCTCTGGTTCTCTGGAGAAAGCTGAGTGGATGAAGAGAGACGGTGCACACTTGGAGGACAGTGTGGTGCCTGGCACATAATAAGAGTCTTAGGAACTGGCAAAGCAGGTCCTGAGGGGAAGGGGTCCAAGCTCCTTCAATTACTAAGAAGGTTATAAGCAACAGTACTGGCTCATACTCTAGCCTTTTTTGCTTTGTTCCTTAAGACATCAAATGCTGCTGCTGCTGCTGCCAAGTTGCTTCAGTCGTGTCCGACTCTGTGCGACCCCATAGACGGCAGCCCACCAGGATCCCCTGTCCCTGGGATTCTCCAGGCAAGAACACTGGAGTGGGTTGCCATTTCCTTCTCCAATGCATGAAAGTGAAAGGTGAAAGTCAAGTCGCTCAGTCGTGTCCGACTCTTAGTGACCCCATGGACTGCAGCCCACCAGTCTCCTCCGTCCATGGGATTTTCCAGGCAAGAGTACTGGAGTGGGGTGCCATTGCCTTTTCCAGAAATGCTGCTACTGATTGGTAGGAACTATCTAACACGATCTTTGTTATAGTAGCCAATGAAATAAAAGAAAAAATTCATCTAATTTGAAAGGAATGATATAATAAAAATTTCTCTTTAAAAAGACAATCATATGCTGAAATATATGAATTTTCAACATGGTCCTGGGGCAACTGTCAATGAATGTAGTTTTGGAAGCTTGGTTATCTAAACACCTGCCAAGGAACGTCCTGAGTCGGAAGTGTTGTCAAGAGAGAGCATTTATCATCATGTATTATCTCACCCACTCACACATCTTTTAAGGAGCTGCTGAGGGCAGGGAAGTCTTGACCCTTACCTCATCCGAGAAATCTGGATTCTGGGAATGGTGCAGAACTGCAGTGTAGGCAGCTGAGGTGAAGAGGGGCCCTCCAGGTTTTCCATAAATACACTGTTTAAAAAATCATGAGTTGAATAATTATGAGGGTCTGAAATTAACCCTGAGCACAGAAAGGCCACAACTTTTTTCTGTTCCCCATTCTGGAACAAAGATAAATTTTGTGATAACCTTCCAGGCTTAGCTGACATCTAATTAACCTTGAGCTTCTTTGATCTGCTGTCCTGTATTTATTCTACAACGGGGCACTGTTGAAGAAAATATGAAGGCTTTAATTCACTCTGTAGATATTATGTCAAAACTGAATATCTGAGTCAGTTCACTACCTAACTTTTGATTACTGGAGATAAGAGACTGTTCACTTCTGATTCCTGCAGCCCATGGTATCCAACTCTGATCTAGAGTTTAAGGTCATCAGTCCTGGGTGACCACAAGGCTTGGTTTGACCCCAGTACTTGACATGCCAGCCCCCAACCAAGAATTCTGGAATCCTAGGGCTGGCTCTAGGCTCTACCATATTGCATTTTTCTTCTATCCCAGGTCCTAATCAGGCCAGCTGGTGGGGATATGGTATTTTCCGGTCATAAAAGTCCTTTTAGCTCAAGGTTCAGAGTCCCTCTACTGAAGTTAGCTGTATCTCTGAGTAATGCTCTAGAATGCAATGAAACAGAGGTCACACATACCTGCAAGTACTTTTCATTTTTAAGAATTTTCCCCATAAGCAATGCTCTAACAGGCCTGGTGTGTTTGCCATCTGCTCACTGCTATTGTTCGCCTGACAATTTCATTTCATTTTAGTTTTTCTCTCCTGCTGCTAATGCTATTGTGGAACTTGGAACCTGAGGAGGCTGAGAGTACCTTAGGACAATTTTAAAGAACTCTTTCTCTCTACTCTGCATGATTCATTCAATCACTCAAACTGCTTACTGTTCTTCTGAATAATGCTACCACCCTTCTGAGTTTGGAGAATATAACTGGTCCCTGACAGAGTGCTTTAAGAGATGATCTCAGATAATTGTGGGGGTTAGCTAGAAATGAGTTTTGTCCTTTACTATCTCTTTCCTCTGATTCATTGAAACTGGGAAGATCTGGCTGCAAGCCCACTAAAAAGAATTTTCCACTCTATTTTTATAGGTTACTTTATGTTGTTTGAAGTCCCTAAAATAAAAAGAGCATACATCAAATATGAACTCTGAAAAAAGCCATCTAGTTGCAGTTTTACAGGTTCAAACAGCCCAGTTCATACAAACCTCATGGTTTTATTGATCTTATTAAATCGTGTGATCAACAGCAGGGACCAGCTTCCCAGGGCCATTTCCCAGGTCCTCAGGCAGATGGCCACATGCACCTTCCATAAAAGTGAGCATCCCATGGGGCACCTGCATTAGCCATCAGGCCAGTAGGAGCAGCCCTTCTGCACAGACCACGTGAAGGCCAGCTGGGATGTGGCATTTGAAATCAAGTACGGTGAATTCATGAGATGCAGGCTAATCTCCGAAAAGGGCAAAGACTTCCAGCGGGGAATCTTTGCATTGATTTCACACTGGAATGCCTTCCTTTTTTCCAAATCATGAAAAGCTAAGTGGAGCCATGAGACTGGCATTTCTAATAGATCTAGTTAATGGTGGCTATTCAATCAGCTACATGTTAGGAAACTTAAAATAAATGTACTAACTGCTCGTCTTTCAAGCACACTAAAATAAAAGCTTCTTGGTGGTGGAGGGAACCAGGGCACCTGCCTCCCCCTTTACGCTGTGTTCCCCCTGGGGCTTGGCTCACCTTCAAGGGCCTAGCATCTTCCTCATCAGAATTTTTGAATTCAATGCACACGGTTATATTTCGTGCCTGAAATTACAGCAGAGGAAATGGACGTTGTAATTTCCTGTTAGATAACATCACAAAACAATTCAAGTGCCTAAAATAAGTAGCTTCTAATTAAATCTGAAAAGTGTAGACTAGCCAACATTTTCTTGTGATAGTATTCATAGCGCTCAGAAATAGAAGAAGGATTTGGAGAGATTATTTAAAAGGGAATAAAAGACTCATATTGAAAGTGCAGGTATGCTATTTTCAGTCTCTCTTAATAAACTAAAAATAGAGTCTAGAACAAAATTAATTAGGGCTGATTTCAGAAAGGATTATTCATATACTATAAAATGCGTATCCTTAAACACTGTAAAGGTAAAACTCATCACTGCCTCTCATTAAACATTTTCTTCAAATAGTTTTCTATCCCAAAGTGTTGGCCCACAGTAATTTGTTTTTGAACTTTCAAGAAGCCATCTTAATATGGTCTAAATAGGGTAGCGAGAGAGGATGATATTTCAGAAACATATCATACCTTGTTGAAACATTTCTGGCTATCATACTTGAGGTGCTTGGGGTAGATGTAAATCTGATTTTTGTATACTCTGTAAGGACGGCAATACTTTGTTGAGTCATAAATAAATTCTTCCACTTCCACTGTGGGTTCTGGTTTTGCCGTCACATTGAAAGGCTTGACAGGAATAAAGGACGATGTTACACAGTCTTTAAAAATCAGAAATAAAAGTTTGTCATTGAATATGATCATAAGTGAACAGGACTTAATCTATTTAAAAGTGAATCTATTTAAAATAGAAATTCTATACTTGTATACCAATTTATGTTAAATTATGCTGGCACGAAAAATTTTTAGGAGGCAAGCATGATAGATAATTAGTGATATATTTAACATCAATACTAATGTCTCAAAAAACTGGCAAATCTTTTGGATTTATAGCCATTTCCTTTTTGTAGTAAGCTTCATAGAAAAAGAAAATTTTAGCTAGAGATCCTCGGAGCATACTAACCAGGCCGGGTTGGACCCCTGGGTTGGGAAGATCCCCTGGAGAAGGGAATGGCAACCCACTCCAGTATATTTGCCTGGAAAATCCCATAGACAGAGGAGTCTGGTGGGCTACAGTCCATGGGCTCACAAAGAGTCAGACATGACTGAGTGACTAACATATATAAGATAAAGAGTAGTCCACTGACCTTAACCATAACACTATAAAAATTGATCTGTGATGGAACAAAACTCTGTCCAATGGATTTATTATTGGCTTAATTGTAATTTCCCTATGGAATGATTTCACAACATTGGTCATAATCACCCTCTGCATTAGTTACAATTTTATTTTTTCTTTGGTTTTTACCATCTCTTAAACTCTAACTTTGTAAAAAATAGCCTAAAAGGGGGAAAAGACCATAAAGAAAATATAAATCAAAACTGGTCACTATATAGTTTGGAGGCTTCAGCCTGCAGGACTGAAAGACAGCAAGGTTTCATACCTTCCTTTACTCCCTCTGGAATTTTCCTGTGTCCAAACAAGCAAAATGGTTAGCTAAATATGCTTGGGAATCAGATTACAAGATTTTTTTTACAAAAAAAAATCATGTATAATTTTTATATATTTAGATTTCTCTGATGTTCTCTGGCTCTTTGAGAGAGAATATTTTAGCTTTCTCTTTTGCTATTTTTCTTTTCTCTAGGTAATAACATCTACGTCCCACACATTAGGTAGAGGAAATGGCTTAGTTTATCTTCTGGTTTTTCACCCCAATCAATATAAAAGTGATTTGGAGCCATGGGTTGAGAATGCTCTTTTTTTTTTTTTCATATTACAGTGACTTGTGGAAAAATCATAAGAATGAAAAACTTAATAGTGCTCATGGTAATTCAAATATCCTGTGATAATGACCTTTTTCCTGTTTGTAGCTCTTTTTAGAATGCTTTTATTCATTATTTCCACCATCGAGAAAGTCACTAAAAAGTGTAATAAGAAGGAGAAAAACAATCTCACCACTTATAAATCAATTCTGAAGATCTTATTTATAAATTAATAAAATTGCTTCTGAAATTTAAATTTTTACTAACATAAATGAACCATATTCTGAGAAAGATACATGCTCTCTGTGTAATAAGGGTCTAGAAACATTCCAGCTATAACTACTGCATGGCCCTGGGTAGCTACACACGGTGTCTGGAGTAGCCCTTCGGCAGCACAGTGTGGCATTGCCCAATATGGGTTAGGTTTATCAATACCTCTGAAACTGACTTTTGTCATTTGCAACCCTTCAGTGTTTGAGGATTAAGTGATATAGTGTAATATCCTGCTAGGTGTATGGTGAATATTAGGTTACCCTGAATATAGCTCCTGTCTTATAATACGTATGCTGCTGCTAAGTCGCTTCAGTCATGTCCGACTCTGTGCGACCCCACAGGCAGCAGCCCACCAGGCTCCCCTGTCCCTGAGATTCTCCAGGCAAGAACACTGGAGTGGGTTGCCATTGCCTTCTCCCTGTAATACGTATAAGTCTGTCCTAATGGAGAAAGAAGTCCCAAATTTTTACATGATAATGAATTAGTTATCCCAAACCTTAAGATAAAAAATCCCAAACAAATCTTTGTAACAAACTATCTATCCAACGAACCAACCAACCAATCAACCAACCAAAAAGCCACTGAATACTCAAACTGTACAAAGAAACCATGACATCATCATCATACTTGGATGCTCCAAAGGAATGTTGTCGACAGCAATATCCAGGCTTCCGGGAATGGTCTGTGTTTTGCTTATTCTGTCGTTTCTGTGAAAGTATGCCAGCATAGACACACACACACACACACACACACAGAAACACACAATGAGTTAATTCTAGCTGTCAAGGAGGAAAAAAAAAAAAAAACAGTCAACTGTAATTCTGAGCTTTGATAAGAATAAACAGTGGAACCTTAAATAATCTGTGAATAATTTCATTTAGCTAGTTGAAAACTAAAATGTATGTGATTTTGCAAATAAAAATTAAAAATCAGGGAGGGATCAAGTTATAGATATTCTAAAGGATATTTTAAACTTGTTTGTACCACTTCAGATAACCATTTATTTAGCCAAATAAGTACCATGTAAATTATTAGTTTTGGTAAATGGTAGATAGCTTTGTTAACAAAAGATACTAGCATTTGAATTGATTTAAATGATTCACTTTCATGGGGAATTTTAAGAATTTTTGAGAGCAAGGCTGCTTTTTGCTACAACTGCTTTTTCCCTCTTCACCAACAATCCAGGAGGAAAAGGGACCTTTCCTTGACCCCGGTTCTTCTTCTTCCACCTTTGCAAGTGTATGTAGATACTTCTTCACCACCTAACCCTGTTCCCACGTTCATTCTAATTTATGAGTCCTTGAATTTCTTTCCTTTCCTCTTTCCTAAAACCTTCTCCCCTATTTTCCTTTATAGTAAGGTAGAAGTTGTTGATCACAATTTCAAATGTTACCCCTCTCAGGAAATCTACTTTGAGAGGCAGAATAATTATAGTGGTGGGTCAAGTCAGCTCTTTCCAGCTTGTGAGAGTTGATGGTTAAATTTTCAGCTATTTTGCCTGCCAACTGTAAAACACAGCCATTATTAAAAATAAAACTATATAAACTTATCATTAAACACATTAATTAAACACCAAGGTAATAAGTACTAAAATTGCATCACTTAGTAATTGTTTTACTACATTACTACCTGGTGAGATGATCTGTGATCTTGAGGTTATTTACACCTAACTGTGTGGTGGAAATGTCATAATGGTGTGCACATTTCTTCCCAACTCCATGTTGCTAAAGCCCCACTGGTAGCTTGAAATCAGCAATGGTAGGAGCAGTTACACCACAGAATTTAGCTATCAGTACAAATCAGATTTTTCCTGCCAGAGGGTCAGGGGTAGACATTTATCAGCACACTACTAAGAATAAATGTCATAAGGTGTGAGGCATCTGTGAAATAATTGAGTCTCACAGTATGGCACTGGGTATTCCAGATGCCCTCTAAATGCTATAATGATTACTTTCTTTGCTAAACACCAATAACATGGGTTTCATGACAATATGGTCTTCCGTTTTGCCCATTTCTTTCTGCTGTGTTACAACTTTTCATGTTTTAATACATTTGGGAAAAAGTAAAGAGAAAAAGTATACTTATTTTCTACTTAGTGGCTATAGGAGTTTTGATCATGAAGTTTGGAAAAAGGAGGGTCTCCCCATGTAAGGAGTGGTCCTGTAGAATCACATAAAAAGTAATATTGGCTCAATTCTACCTTTATTTTGCTTTCAAAGGTTTATATTTTTTCCAGAACAAAAAAAGACATTGGGCAAACTTCCCTTCTAGTTAAATAGAACTATATCATTTATTGAAGATATAGAAAATATTATTCATAGTAGTATATTATTTTAGTTCTGGATAAACAAATTAATTGATAAGAAATTGTTGATTCTGAGACGGGAGAGGCAGACAGCTTATATCTGGTGAAGAGGCAAAGGGTACAAGCATCCTGAGTGTGTCAGAGGACTAACAGTTTTAGTTCAGTCATGTATCATGAAAGAGCTTAACATCATCACATCGTCACATTCCTGTCTGTTCCTTGGTATGCTTACTCTTAGAACCCAGTCACCATGCCACGAGGAAGCCGTAGCATCTGATGGAGAGGCTCCCATGGAAAAGAACCAAGGTCTCCACCCCACAGTTCCAGCCAAGCTCCCAGCCAACAGCCAGCACCAACTTGCCAGTCATCAAATGCACTATCTCAAAAATGAGTTCTTTAGCTCTATTTCGTCTCTTCCAGTTAATGCCATATATAGAAGAGACAAAGTCTCCTCACCTAGCCATGCTCAAATTATGGACTCAAGAGTAAAAGTGATGTTGTTTTAAGCTACTAAATTTGGGGGTGATTTGTTACATAGCTATCAATCACTGATACAGTTTAATGTTTCACTCTCCTTCTATATTATTCTGGCAAATTGACTCTTAGGGTATCAGCTGGGCATATGTGAGGTCATCTGCAAAGCATCTGTTTTCAAAGGAGCTTGGTATTTGAAGAATCTGGTAATCAATTATTGTTTTTGCAGAAATACTAAATGAACAGTAGCAATGGAACTGATTCACGTTGATTTCAAGAGTATCCCCCAAGTCCTACCTGATATAATCTGACGCTAGTTTAAGGAGGTCCTCAGTTGAAATCTTGTTACTTTCTTGTCTATACAGTGGTGAAAACCTTGAGTCTCTGTTCATATTTCCCTGGTTGTCCTTAAATACTGGTCTGAAAGAAAACAATATTTATTCAGTTTGACATCTGGCGTGGGAGGGAGGTAAGAATTCTACTACTGAACAACAATGCTCCCCTTTTGGTATTTGGATATCATTTACCAAGATGTATTTTTAAGTTGACTAAAGTGATTCAACTTCCCACTTAAAATGGAAGAAACTCCAAGGAACTTATATAGTAAAGAGACAAGAAAACTTCTTTGACAAAAATTTCATTTGTATACTATATTTATTATCTTTAATTTCTTATTTTCAGCCTAGTATCTACAGTGACAGCAGCCCATATTAATTACAAGTACATTTATTTATGATTTAGTAATGTATCAAAGCCATAGAGTATTAGGAGTGTGGAGAGGAATGGGAACACAGGTTATTACTTTTTCATCATTTCCTGGGCAAGTTAGGGTCACGCTGGTTTGGGTGGTGCCATTAGAATTTACGAGTAGAGGAAATGGGATAAGGTGGTGTATATGGGTGTAGAGAGGCAGACTCTTTAACATTTTCATGAAGATAAAGGTGCCCATGTCCTAAAGTTTAGGACAGACACAAAGATAAAATCGAAAACGCCTGAGTAAGCCTTTTGTACCAAACAAAGAGAGTACCATGAACCTGGACAATTTATTTCCTCCCTTGGTCCATTTCAATGGGATTATATAGATTTATTTAAAATACATGAAGCTTTTTCATCCCAATAATATAGTAATGTGAGGCAACATTTCTTGAAAAGCAAGTATACATAGCATCAGTTCAGTTCAGTCGCTCAGTCCAATTCTTTGCGACTACAGGAATTGCAGCACGCCAGGCCTCCCTGTCCATCACCAACTCCTGGAGTTCACTCAAACTCATGTCTATCGAGTCAGTGATGCCATCCAGCCATCTTATCCTCTGTCGTCCCCTTCTCCTTTTGCCCCCAATCCCTCCCAGCATCAGAGTCTTTTCCAATGAGTCAACTCTTCGCATGGGGTGGCCAAAGTATTAGAGTTTCAGCTTTAGCATCAGTCCTTCCAAAGAATACCCAGGACTGATCTCCTTTAGGATGGACTGGTTGGATCTCCTTGCCGTCCAAGGGACTCTCAAGAGTCTTCTCCAACACCACTGTTCAAAAGCATCAATTCTTTGGCGCTCAGCCTTCTTCACAGTCCAACTCTCACAACCATACATGACCACAGGAAAAACCATAGCCTTGACTAGACGGACCTTATTCGGCAAAGTAATGTCTCTGCTTTTGAATATGCTATCTAGGTTGGTCATAACTTTCCTTCCAAGCAGTAAGTGTCTTTTAATTTCATGGCTGCAATCACCATCTGCAGTGATTTTGGAGCCCCCCCAAAAAAGTCTGACACTGTTTCCCCTGTATCCCCATCTATTTCCCATGAAGTGATGGGACCCGATGCCATGATCTTAGTTTTCTGAATGTTGAGCTTTAAGCCAACTCTTTCACTCTCCTCTTTCACTTTCATCAAGAGGCTTTATAGTTCCTCTTTACATTCTGCCATAAGGGTGGTGTCATCTGCATATCTGAAGTTACTGATATTTCTCCCGGCAATCTTGATTCCAGCTTGTGCTTCTTCCAGCCCAGCATTTCTCATGATGTACTCTGTATATAAGTTAAATAAGCAGGGTGACAATATACAGCCTTGACGTACTCCTTGTTCTATTTGGAACCAGTCTGCTGTTCTGTGTCCAGTTCTAACTGTTGCTTCCTGACCTTAGTGCCATTTTTCTTCCCTATAATTTATCATACTCTGTGCCCATTGAACAAAAATTAAACCTATGTGTAATCGATTTTTCTTTAGTGTTAAGAGAAATGCTGAATTTTTATTTCTCCTAACTTAAGAACCGTCAAGAGACTCTTACTACTCTTGAAATGAGCTAAAGATTTCAATACATAGGCTGAGAAGGTCATTTAAATGGCTATCTGATCATAGAGATTGAGTTTAGTGTCAGATAATTTAGAATATGGGCAAAGAAAGGATCAGAATGATATTTTTAGAATACTTCAGCCTTTCTCCTTAGTTTTTCTTTCGTGTGTGTGAAGTAGCGACTGAGAGAGAAAAAAAGAGAAGTCCGCTATGTAATAACACTGCAGGAGCTATGGATATGAATCAGCTTTGCTATGTTTAGTTGTGTCTGTTTGCGGCCCTATGGACTGTAGCCCACCAGGCTCTGCTGCCCATGGAATTCTCCAGGCAAGAATACTGGAGTGGGTTGCTATTTCCTTCTCCAGAGGATCTTCCTGACCCATGGACTGAACCCCTGTGTCTTGCATATTCTACAATAGCAGGTGGATTCTTTACTACAAGGGCTGGGCCAGGAATTTCTCAGAATGTTTTTAGGATCCTTGAACGTTTCTCCTCAGTTTTTTTTTTTTTTCTGTGAGAGAAAAAAAGGTCCTGTCTCAAATAACACTGTGGGAGACAAATGAAAATATTTAACTTACAGATTATTTTCATTTATATATTATCCAGGACTTTTGTCTGAATGTGTGTCATGTTTTTCAACATAGGAGGAAGTTAAATTGAGTATTTTTTTTTTAAGGTTAACCAGTCACTTGAAATCTATTGGCAGACTTGAGCTGTATCACTGATTTTGCTCTTATCCATAGCTCTGTTGTGGAGATAGCTCAGTTACATTGGAAACATTGTGAAGAACAGAGCGTCACAGAGGAGCACGGATCCGAGCACCACACACTCTGTCCCTGCTTGATCAATATGCTAGCTGGCAGGAGAGCAGAGAACTCATTCATTTACACAGATGGTTTCAGGGTGGCTGAGACATCGTGTCCTGTTCCAACTGCCAGAGTTGAGCAATGATTGGTGTGCAATGATCTCAAAGCCTTGACGTGTGGGGTGTGATTGAAAAAAAATGCTGTGTTTAGCCTAAAGGAAGAGAAGCTTAGGTATCCACGAGAGCTTCATTCATAAGCATGAATAGATGTGATATATAGAAAGAATGAAGAATTGATGTTTTTGAACTGTGGTGCTGGAGAAGACTCTTGAGAGTTCCTTGGACAGCAGGGAGATCAAACCAGTCAATCCTAAAGGAAATCAATCCTGAATATTCATTGGAAGGACTGATGCTGAAGTTGAGGCTCCAATACTTTGGCCACCTGATGCGAAAAGTCGATTCATTGGAAAAAACCCTGATGCTGGGAAAGGTTGAGGGCAGGAGGAGAAGGGGGCGACCGAAGATGAGATGGCTGGATGGCATACTGACTCAATGGACATGAGTTTGAGCAAACTCTGGGAGGGAGTGAAGGACAGGGAAGCCTGGCGTGCTGCAGATCATGGGATTACTGACTGAACAACACAGAACTGAAGCACATTTTTTGTGGCTTTGGAAGACAAAACATACAAGTGACTATCAAGCAGTTTAAAACTGTGTCTATATTATATATGTATATATATGTGCAAGGAGCATGCTAAGTAGCTTTAGCTGTATCCAGCTCTTTGTGACCATATGGACTATAGCTTGCCAGGCTCCCTTGTCCATGGAGTTTTGCAGGCAAGAATACTGGAGTGGGTTGCCATTCTCTCCTCCAGGGGATCTTTCCAATTCAGGGATCGAACCCGTGTCTCTTATGTCTCCTACACTGGCAGGCAGGTTCCCACTAGTGCTACCTGGGAAGCCCCGTGTATACATATGTACATGCTGCTGCTGCTAAGTCGCATCAGTTGTGTCTGACTCTGTGCGACCCCATAGATGGTAGCCCACAAGGCTCCCCCATCCCTGGGATTCTCCTGGCAAGAACACTGGAGTGGGTTGCCATTTCCTTCTCCAATGCATGAAAGTGAAAAGTGAAAGTCAAGTCGCTCAGTCGTGTCCGACCCTCAGCGACCCCATGGACTGCAGCCTACCAGGCTCCTCCATCCATGGGATTTTCTAGGCAAGAGTACTGGAGTGGGCTGCCATTGCCTTCTCCGATACATACGTACATATACATATATATATCTGAAGAATTATCTAATCATTAGAGCTATAAAAAGACAGAACCACTCGGGGACATACTTGAATTTTTGACATTGGAAGGATCTGGACAGAGGTTGCACAACCACTTGGGGGTGTTGCTTCACTGTCTTTTATAAATGTATAGATAAAAGAATGAAATTTTTGTTTTAGTCTTATTTAATTCTAAAGAAAATCCAGCATTTTAACTCTGGTCCATCTGAAATGTTGCATAGGATAGAGAAAAGGAATCAAAAACAGTCTTGTCCTGCAGAGGAGGAGAAATATCATATGACATCCCTTACTTGTGGAATCTAAAAAGAAATGATACAAATGAACTTACAAAATAGGAAGATTCACAGACTTAGAAAACAAACTTATGGTTGCTGGAGGTAAGGGAAAGTTAGGGACTTTGGTCATGTATACACTGCTGTATTTAAAATGAATAACCAACAAAGAACTATTGTATAGCATAGGGAACTCTGCTCGATGTTATGTGCCAGCCTGGATACGAAGGGGGTTTGGGGGAGAATGGATACATGTATATGTATGGTTGAGTCCCTTTGCCATTCACCTGAGACTAACATAATATTGTCAATTAGCTATAGCCCAATACAAAATCGAAAGTTTAAAGTTTGGCAAGAAAAAACAGATTCTTGTCCTGGATTTAGGCCCACATAACTCTGAGCCTTACGTGGGTGGAAAGAGTTTGATTTAACAGAAGGCACATTTGTAAAGGTTGACTTTCTCCTGAATCAATGAGTGAACAACACTCATTGATTGTAGCCGTCTGAATGTGTTCTCTTTACCTACTCTCAATATAATCTTTTTTACTATAAAATGGCACTGCAGCTGGTGCCAAAAATAAGAACATGCACCAAATTAGCCCTAGATCAAATGTTCACAGTGATGAATATGTGTGTCTTGCAGCTGGTGGGATGATTGCATCTGGGCAGAAATATTATGACTTTATAAGCTTATTGTCAACTTTAGGCTTCTTAGCGGCAATTGATTTTAAGGGCCAAAAGATTTTAGAGTACACTCAGAGCTATATCATGAGACAAACTGCAATCAAGAAAATCTAATGGAAAGGAAAAGGAGTCAGAGAACCTGCAGTATCAATAGGGTATTCAAATAAGACAGCAGGCTAGCTCAAGTCAAAATGACCTGAGTATCAAGGAGCCCTCCCCTGACTTGATCAACAATTTATTTGAAGCAGTTTCTACACTGTGAAGGGAAAACTAAAATCTTCTTTGGTTGTATCTTGTACTTGTTTTTGTGGTTAGATTTTCTCAAGTGTTCTGTAGCCTGCCAGGTTTCTCTGTCTATGGAATTCTCCAGGCAAGAATACTGGGCTGGGTTGCCATTTCCTTCTCCGGGGATCTTCCCAATCCAGGGATGGAACCTGGGTCTCCTGCACTGGCAGGCAGATTCTTTACCATATGAGCCACCAGGGAAGCCCCTAAATAACACTTTCCCAAGTGGTCTAACAGGAAATCTTGAGAACGACACTTCTAACCATTTTTCTCAGTTGCTAGAGAGATTTCTGTAAATGTAAATCTGTATTTATACACACACATTGGTGGTGTATTTGGTGGTATTTCCTAACCTACGACCAAACCACTGATCAGGCATTCATGTGGCATGAACTTGTGGTTTTGTTGGCTTTCCTGTCCTAGATATAAATACTTCAATAGCTGGTAATATCACCAACCTCCCTAGAAACTTCATCTATCTTTCCTCCAGCACATCTGACCAGACAACTTCAAATTAGGATTCTTACTGCTTTTCCTAACTGCTCAGTTTCTTTCAATAATGGGCGATTCTTTCACTTCTTTCTCCCACATTATTATTCACTGTCCCAAACTGACCTGAAAAGACTTGCTGGGGGTGGATATGATCTTTATACAGACTTTTATGTAAAAAATTTTTTATTTTAGAATTTTCTTGTCTCTTATTATAATGGACATCTCACATGTTCAGGGTCCTTCTGCAACTCTTTTTCTGGAATTATCTGCTTGTGGATTTTGTCCGTTTTATTTTACTTATTTTTGGCCACACCAAGCAGCACGTGGGGTTTTAGCTCCCTAACCAGGAATTGAACCTGGTCCCCCTGCAGTGGAAGTGCAGAGTCCTAACTGCTGTACTGCCAGGAAAGTCCCAGGACTTTTAATAATCATATTAGATTAGTGACTTCTAATAATGGCTATCTTTTATTGATTACATAGTTGTACTTGCTGATCCCTGAAATAGTAAATTAGGTATTGACACCTCTCTTCTGTATATTCAAGAAAACTTAGGTAAACAGAGACTATAGATTCTTGTCTAAATTCACTTGGCTGGTAAATAGAGTTGAGACTTAGAATCCAGCTCTAGCTCTGAAATATCTATTTATAACAATGCTCAGGATAATTCTCAATACTTAAAAAGAACATGTGTTCACTATTATAATTTTGCTACATTGGAGTATTTCACCTTGCAAAAGGACAGCCTGCCTTTGCCCTTCGGCTTGCCCAAACTGAGTGTCCTGTGGGAAATGACAATACTTATTAACATGAAAAAGTTTGGCTTCTAAATTATAACCGCTGCTGCTAAGTCGCTTCAGCCATGTCCGACTCTATGCGACCCCATAGACGGCAGCCCACCAGGCTCCCCTGTCCCTGGGATTCTCCAGGCAAGAACACTGGAGTGGGTTGCCATTTCCTTCTCCAATGCAGGAAAGTGAAAAGTGAAAGTGAAGTCATTCAGTCGTGCCCAACTCTTCGTGACCCCATGGACTGTAGCCTACCAGGCTCCTCCGTGCATGGGATTTTCCAGGCAAGAGTACTGGATTGGGTTGCCATTTCCTGCTCCAAAATTATAACTAGTCATCCTTTTTCTTTTTTTCCTGTTTTTAAAATTAATTTTTATTGGATTATAGTTGCTTTGCAATGTTATGTTAGTTTCTACTGTACAGCAAAGTGCATCAGCTATATGCACACATATATCCCCTCTTTTTTTTGATTTCCTGCCCATTTAGTTCACCTCAGAGCACTGAGTAGAGTTCCCTGTGCTATACAGTAGGTTCACATTAGTGATCTACTTCATACATAGTATCAACAATGTCTATATGTCAATCCCAATCTCCCAATTCATCCCGACCTCCCTTTCCCCTCTTGGTGTCTATACTTTTGTTCTCTGCATCTTAGTTATCCTTTTTCTTGAAGCTCATGAGGAATAAAAAGAATGAAGTTCATTATAAAGGGTTCAGCATCTTTTTTCAACCAGAATGGGGAGAGACATTAAAGGAGATAAAATGATATTTATGATGTGCATTATGACAGCTGCCTTTGTGCTTACGATTGCATTACTGTTCACAAGGCAGGTGTTGTCAGCTTCATTCTGTAGGTGGAGACCCTGAGACTCAGAAAGGAGACTAACTCAAAGTTATAGTCTATAAATGGCTCCTGGTCTGGACCACATTTGTCTCTTTCTCCTTAGAGGGTTGCCTTAGGGCAAACTAATTCCTACAGACTACATGAGCTTACCTTGATTACTGCTGCTCCAGATTTCCACATTTCTCCTCCTTGTATCTAAGGACTATCTCCAACTTTCAATACCAGTATGAAAGTTATGAAAGATATTGGTGAGTGTACTCTGGTTCTTCACCTCACTGGATACTGTAAGACCTGAAAATGGCATAACTAACCAGTTCCCCCTTCCTCCTGTATTTTAAAGTTCTTTGCATTGGGGTGTAATCAATATTCAAGTGGATACCCAATAGATGTTCTTTTTTGGTAACACTAATTAATCCTTATTAGTTCATTCAGTTTGTACACTGTTGACCTTTTGCCATGTCTATGCCAGGCTCTTCTTCCTTTAAGAAATTAAGTACTGATAAAGACACAGACAGAGAAGGCAATGGCACCCCACTCCAGTACTCTTGCCTGGAAAATCCCATGGATGGAGGAGCCTGGTAGGCTGTGGTCCATGGGGTTGCTAAGAGTAGGACACGACTGAGTGACTTCACTTTCACTTTTCACTTTCATGCATTGGAGAAGGAAATGGCAACCCACTCCAGTGTTCTTGCCTGGAGAATCCCAGGGACGAAGGAGCCTGGTGGGCTGCCATCTATGGGGTTGCACAGAGTCGGACATGGCTGAAGCGACTTAGCAGCAGCAGCAGCAAAGACACAAGAAGACCGAGAGAGACAATAGTAATTGATGTTTAAAAAGATCTGAAAGGCAATTTTTGTTCTTTATGCAGAGGTTATATACCCAGGTGGGTGACTCCACCATTATTGTCCACATAACTCAGCATTCTGCTCAGAGAGTCAACTGGTACTGATAAATGTGGCTACACTAATAAGTACCAAAATCAGAGAGTTTCAGGGATTGATCTGATAGCTTCATGTGACCATCCATATATAGACCTGTGTTTTCTGCACAGATGGAAACATGTAGCTGCATAAGAAATCATGGTGCTTCCATCTGAATTTTATATAATACAGATGTTATGACCATTGGATACCATGCATACAATGCACCCATGTCATGGTCCCAGTCTATTATGAGCTGACTTGCTAAATTGTAAAACACATGTTTCTAGGGAACTCCAGGTATTTATTTATGAAGATGAACACATTGGCATTCTTCTCGGTGTTGGCATGTTAAAAATAACAGGTAACACAGACATGTTCAAAACCAAGGCTTTCAATGTAGATTATAAATGCATTTCTATTCTGTTGGTTGCAGTTGTCAACCTACCTCACTGCCCAAGCAAACGGCATGCGGTATTTCCCCAACTTGCTGCAGAACTGCCTGTTGGATTTTAGTATCTTTTGTGCATACTAAGGAAATAAATAGAGACATTGTTTAGAGCATCACTATAGAAACAGTCCATGTAAAATGGGAATAAATACTTTTCTGTGTTATCTTACATTGAAAATCAGTGAAATCCTGCTTTACTGGCCCAGAGATTCTACCCTATAAAGAGTGAAATGATGTCGTCTGTGTTCAAATTATTGCATAAGGTTTTTCTTTCTTTAATTATTTTTTAAACATCCTCTCTTTATTCCTTTTTTACTTCTCAGCCATCCCACGTGGCATGTGGGATCTTAGTTCCCTGACCAGAGATCGAACCAGTGCCCCCTGCTTTGGAAGCGTAGAGTATTAACCACTGGATCACCAGGGAAGTCTCTCTTCTTAGTTTAGAAATTTTAAATGCAGAAAACATCTTATCTTGGAACACCAACTTCACCCCTGCCCCTTTCTTTTTCCTGACATAAGAGACCTTAAAATATTGAATGGAAAGAGTTATCAAATTTACATTCACGGTTTGTCCTATACTTCTTTCTGTTATGACAGCAGTCAGCAAATCTGTTCTGTCAAGAGTCACATGGTAAATATATAGGGATCTGCGGGCCATGTAGTCTGTCTCAGCTTCTCAGCTCTGTCACCACAGTAGGAAAGCTGCCAAAGATAATCTTAAATGAATCAGTGTAAATGTGTTTCAATAAAACTTTATTTACAAAAATAGGTGGCAGGCTGGGTTTTCAAGCACTCTCTCAGAAATATGTTAGACATGGTCCTAAACTGTTACACACCCTCAAATTCAATTATTACACATTATTTTCTAAAATACATCTTTGGGTGGATAATAAAAACTTTTTGTATTTATTTTCTATTAAAATAATAACATTCAATTATTTTAAAAATGCAGTAAAGAGAAAGCAGAAACAATGTCCTGTAGTCCCACCATTTAAGGAACTTACGGCATTTTCTTTCCTCTTTCTTTCTTCATTTAGGTATTATTATAACTTGGTAAACAATTATTTTACTTTTTTACTTAGCTCTGCATAAGCATTGCTGATGTCTTAGTAAACTGTATTTCCTTGTTTCCAGTCAGATTAATCCTAACTTTTCATTATTGTTAACACTTTGGTCCTTGGGAGTTAAAATTTTATCCTCGTAAATTTATTTTCACCAATAGATTCTCAGTTACAATTACTGTATCAAAAAACATAAGCTGAGACTATACACTTTAAAAATTTCCAACTGGATACTCATTTCACTAACAAGGGACTATTTCAAGACTCATATTTATCAAACTTGATGACTCATCAAGGCAGTGAGAAAGTCAATTCCTAGGCAGGTTGATAAGTCTGGTGTCCCGGAGGAGGAGAAAGGGGTCTGGGGCTCTCGAGGAGGAGATAGGGGTCTGGAATCCTCAAGAGGAGAAAAGGACAAGTGTCTTTTTTTTCCTCTACATTCTTTAGTCTTAGTCACATAAAACTTTTTATTTTCCTTTAAGATGATTACACAACAAACAACTCAGTTTAAATTCTGTACTAAGGATTATATAACAATAATGTATCCTGCTTGAGGACAGTTTCTCCTTCCTGAAAACCTTCTGACTAATCCTGCTGCTGCTACTGCGAAGTCACTGCAGTCGTGTCCAACTCTGTGTGACCCCATAGACGGCAGCCCACCAGGCTCCCCCGTCCCTGGGACTCTCCAGGCAAGAACACTGGAGTGGGTTGCCATTTCCTTCTCCAATGCATGAAAGTGAAAAGTGAAAGTCAAGTCGCTCAGTCGTGTCCGACTCTTCGCGACCCCATGGACCACAGCCTACCAGGCTTCTCCGTCCATGGGATTTTCCAGGCAAGAGTACTGGAGTGGGCTGCCATCACCTTCTCTTCTTCTCTGACTAATCCTGGTATCTAAAAATGTATATTATGGAAGTGGGTCTGGTAAGATCTTTCTATTGTTAAATTCTAATCCTGTCATCTTAAAATGTAAACTGTGGGAGTGGGTCTGGTAAATTTTTACAACCTGGAGACATTCTTTTGATTTATTGTAATAACCAATTGAAAAAGTATATAATTCCCTTGCTAAGACTAGCGAGGGGGGCACTCTCTGTCCCCCTTCTCATGCCTATGTTAGAGGCTTTCTCTGTCCCTTTTAATAGTTTAATAAAACTCTGCTACACAAAAGCTCTTGAGTGATCAAACCTGGCCCCTGGTGCAGAAGCTGAATCTTTGGAGATCAGGAATCTGACATTGTTCACTGTAACCTATCAGCACTGTGATTTTTATTTCTTGAAAGTAACTGAAATCATTTATTAAAAGATTATGCATTACCTTGTTGGAGTCTGGATTTTTAATATAAGGTTCAGCACCACTTGCAATGTTTCCCATCAGTACTTTTTCAATTTTGGCCACGAAAACAATTTCCGAGTGTGGATTGCTTATAGAAAATATAGCCTGTATACAAAGAAAACAAATAATAAGCATCTAGGAAACCACAATGAAGACATATACAAAAGTCTACTTTTACAGTACAACTTTAGGGGATTTTTTATTTGGAAAACTGTTCATCTTATGTAATCTATTGGTAAGAACAATGGAAAAAACATCTTCCCTCCTATGAGAGATAAACAGAAGTGCAACCTGCTTTGGAAATTTTAGCCATTCTTCTGGAAATCCCTTGATGTGAGGTTCTCCTGATTGTCTGGGAGTGACAGTGTCTACGTTTCCATTTTCCACAGCCACGGACGCCCCTAAGATCATCTGCCTGACAGCAGTGTGATTTAGATCCACATGGAAGTCGGCAGAAATCTTCCTGCTGTCTCTGAGGTCATAAAGTGCCACACTCACAAAAAAAGGCTCAATCTGTGGGAAGAAAAAAGAATTGGTGGTTTTGACATAAAACCATTACACAGACAATAGCCTCTTTAGTACAGTATTTAATAACACAATAGATAAAATACTACTGAGAGAGTCAATTACTAGGCAGGTTGATAAGCAGTCTGGGGTCCCCGAGGAGGAGAGAGGGGTCTGGGGCTCTCAAGGAGGAGATAGGGGTCTAGAATTCTCAAGGAGGAGGAAAGGACAAATGTCTTTTTTTTTCTCTACGTTCCTTAGTCTTAGTCACATAAAACGTGTTTTTCTTTAAGCCAAGAACTGATGATTACATAACAAACAACTCAGTTTAAACTCTGTACTAAGGATTATATAAGAACAATGTATCCTGCTTGAGGACAGTTTCTCCTTTCTGTGAGTGCAGTTCAGTACAATCCCTCAGTCATGCCCAACTCTTTGCAACCTCATGGACTGCAGAGAGCCAGGCTTCCCTGTACATCACCAACTCCCAGAGTTTACTCAAACTCATGTCCATTGAGTCAGTGATGCTATCCAACCATTTCATCCTCTGTCGACCCCTTTTCCTCCCGCCTTCAATCTTTCCCAGCATCAGGGTCTTTTCCAATGAGTCAGTTCTTGCCATCAGGTGACCAAAGCATTGGAGTTTCAGCTTCAGCATCAGTCCTTCCAATGAACACCCAGGACTGATCTTTAGGATGGACTGGTTGGGTCTCCTTGCAGTCCAAGGGACTCTCAAGAGTCTTCTCCAACACCACAGTTCAAAAGCATCAATTCTTCATGCTCAGCTTTCTTTATAGTCCAACTCTCACATCCATACATGACTACTGGAAAAACCATAGCTTTGACTAGATGGACCTTTGTTGGTAAAGTAATGTCTCTGCTTTTTAATATACTATCTAGGTTGGTCATAGCTTTTCTTCCAAGGAGCAAGCGTCTTTTAATTTCATGGCTGCCGTCACCATCTTCAGTGATTTTGGAGCCCAAGAAAATTAAGTCTGTCACTGTTTCCCCATCTATTTGCCATGAAGTGATGGGACCAGATGTCATGATCTTTGTTTTCTGAATGTTGAGTTTTAAGCCAAATTTTTCACTCTTCTCTTTCACTTTCATCAAGAGGCTCTTTAGTTCTTCTTTGCTTTCTGCCATAAGGGTGGTGTCATCTGCATATCTAAGGTTATTGATATTCCTCCTGGCAATCTTGATTCCAGCTTGTGCTTCTTCCAGCCCAGCGTTTCTCATGATGTACTCTGCATATAAGTTAAATAAACAAGGTGACAAGGTGACAATACAGCCTTGACATAATCCTTTCCTGATTTGGAACCAGTCCGTTGTTCCATGTCCAGTTCTAACTGTTGCTTCCTGACCTGCATACAGATTTCTCAAGAGGCAGGTCAGGTGGTCTGGCATTCCCATCTCTTTCAGAATTTTCCACAGTTTATTGTGATCCACAAAGTCAAAGGCTTTGGCATAGTCAATAAAGCAGAAATAGATGTTTTTTCTGGAACTCTCTTGCTTTTTCGATGATCCAATGGATGTTGGCAATTTGATCTCCAGTTTCTCTGCCTTTCTAAATCCAGCTTGAACATCTAGAAGTTCACAGTTCACGTATTGCTGAAGCCTGGCTTGGAGAATTTTGAGCATGACTTTATTAGCATGTGAGATGAGTGCAATTGTGTGGCAGTTTGAGCATTCTTTCTGAAAACCTTCTGACTAATCCTGATATATTGGAATGTATAAATTACGGGAGTGGGTCTGGTAAAATCTTTCTATTTTTAGTTCTAATCCTGTCTTTTTAAAATGTAAATTATGGGAGTGTGTCTAGTAAGATCTTTACAACCTTGAGACATTATTTTGATTTATTGTAATAACTAACTAAAAAAGTTATAATTCCCTCACTTAGACTAGTGAGGGGGACACTCTCTGTCCACCTTCTGATGTCTATGTCAGAGGCTTTCTCTGTCCCTTTTTCATACTTTAATAAAACTCTGCTACACAAAAGCTCTTGAGTGATCAAGCCTGGTCCCTGTTCCTGAAATTATATCTTTGGAGATCAAAAATCTGACACCATTCACTGTAAGCTATTATTATTATTTATATAGTATAATATTTCTATTTATGTTATATGCAATATATAATACTATATATTACATATGTTATATAGTCATTAAATATATTTTTCCTTACTTCTTTATTTTGGTTGAGTCATGAGTCATATGGGATCTTAGTTTCTTGACCAGGGATTAAACTTGTGCCTCCTGCACTGGAAGTTTATTATGTATTTTATATATAATATGCAAAATATAATATTTGTATAAAATAATATAATACACACAAATACACATATATATATGTATATAAACTTGCAGATTGTTATTTTATTCAGTAAATTTCCATCGCTTACTATCATTATTTAGAGTGATACTCAAGTTGTCCTAGATTTGGCTAGAGGTACACCTTTCAGTGTAGCTCCTATGTCTCTATGTTCATCATTTTTGGAGTACCTCTTTCTGTCCCCAACAAGGTTTTCCAGGTTCATCCTTACTCTTCATGCCCCAGCCATTCCTCCAAAGACCCTTGGTTCCTGTGAGTGAGGGTGACACTTTGAAATCAAGATCTGGGTGCTTGTTAGGCTCACTGTTTCTGGGACACACACACATATACATACATGCACACAATATTCACAGCTACAACTGTAACTGAGCAGGACCCCATGGGGCCCTCCCAGGACAGGCCTTCCCCCATATCCTTTGCTTTAGCACCTCTCGGAAGTACCTAGATAATATTAATAGTTGTTGTTTAGTCACTCAGACGTGTCCAACTCTTTGTGACCCCATGGATTGTAGCCCGTCAGGTTTCTCTGTCCATGGGATTTCCTAGGAAGAACATTGGAGTAAGTTGCCATTTCCTTCTTCATGGCCTTCTCTGGTGGCTCAGATGGCAAAGCATGTGCCTACAATGGAGGAGACCCGGGTTCAATACCTCAGTCAGGAAGATTCCCCTGGAGAAGGAAATGGCAACGCACTCCAGTATTCTTGCCTGGAAAATCCCATGGATGGGGGAACCTGGTAGGCTACAGTCCATGGGGTTGCAAAGAGTTGGACATGACTGAGCGACTTCACTTTCTTTCTCCAAGGATCTTTCTGACCCAGAGATCAAACTGGTATCTCCTGCACTGGCAGGTGGAGTAAGGATTTTTTTTATCACTGAGCCGCCTGGGAAGCCCTAGATAACAGTATTTCATGCAGATTTCCTGAGTTGTTCTGCAGATATGAAATCCACCCTTCCTCCCCCCGCAACCCCTCGGCCCCCCGCAAAAAAAAAAAAAAAAGGAAGAACCACTTGATGACCAGGAGCACATAGTCCCAGGCCTCCTTGAGCCTAACGATGAATAACGTTAACCCCTGCAACAGGACCCTGCTACATCGCCATCAGCCAATCAGAGAACTGTTCACAAGCTGATCACACCCTCAGATGCCTATGTCATCTTCCCTTTAAAAATGTTTTGCTGAAACCTTTTGCAGGGCTAGAGGCTTTTTAGGGCACGAGCCAACCTGTTTCCTTGCATGGCCTTGCAATAACCTCTCTCTGCTCCAAACTCTTATGTTTCATTTTGTTTGGCCTCATTGTGCTTCAGGCACATGAGCTTGTGTTAACAATGATTTCTTTATCACTATCTGTGAATATTTGCAAAGAACTCATGGGTTCATGCTGTAGCTCCATTTCCAATCAAGATCCTCAAAAGTTCTTTCTAAGCTTTCCCTTTTTCATATTTGTAAAGATTTCTTCCAGTAGTGAAAAACCTGACTCTTCAATAATTACTTATTTCTTCAATCAGTTTACTTTTGGTTTCAAAGTAACCCATCTCCCAATCATAGTAGCATCTTCTCTCGCTGCCTCCTCTGTACTACCTTGCACAGTGCCCCACTTCCCGACAAGTCCAAGGGCGTGGCACCTCTCAGTCTCCATGAGGCTTTCTCCCCCGAATCATCTGGGGTTCTTGGGCTCACTCAGCTCCAAGCCTCAGTGTGACTGCCCTCTCGACCTCTTGCTACCATGCTAGGAAGGAAGAAGAAGATATGACTAGAGGGAAAATGAGAAGGTAAAGGAAGATGGAAAGGGAAGGAAGAGTTTCTTATTTGAGTAAAGAAGTAGAAGTTTGGTAAAGAGGAGTTTATAAGGGCTTCCAGTAAGTGGAGTGACATGGGCAAAGTCACAAAGACATGAAACAACACAGGTTTAGAGTGAGATCAGAGTGGAAGCCAGTAGGATGTGTTTGTAGAAAATACACTTGAGAAACATTAGGGGGGTACAACTAGAAGCCTTGGAAACGCATTGCATGTGTGTGTGTGTGTTGGTTGGTTGGAGAGATGGTTCACAAGGCCATAAATTAAAGAAAATTCTCAGGTTTGGGACTATAGAAATTAAGTGAATGACAATGCCATTCACTAATGTATAGGATGAAGATACAAAGATGAATTCTTCAGCACAGAAAGTCATTTGTAGCACATTCCAGAGTAGTGGGGTATATGAGTGTTGAGCTCAGTCAAGGAAATTGGGCTGGAGAGTAGAAAACGAAAGATTTGGGTGTGTGGGTTCCTATTCAAGCAAGAAATGAAAAAAAGAGAAAATCCTAGGAAATGGCAGAATGGCATCCTAGGAAATATGAACATGCATGGGATAGAGATGGGAGAGGGAAAACCAGTTTATAAAGAAGACTGGGGAGTGGAGAGGGATTTTTTAAAACAAGTTGATAAAAATGTTTAATGCTGCCAGAGTATCACAGACACTGAAGAAGAAAGATTTAATAAAGAAATAATTTTCAACTAGAAAAATGTCAAATGCAATAGAATTTAAATAGGACAGAAATATAGATATGTAATTATATTCACAGATATATGTACAATATACAGATGAGTAATTATATATACGTATGTAAATACATGTGTATGTAGTTAACTATAGACTTCTTAAAATGTATATACTTATAAAAAGTTTTTAAAGTTTTGTATATGCTACTTAATCTTGAACTGATGCCTCTCATCCACCAATATTCTGTCGATAGGTAGGTTATATACAGAAAACACATTGTGAGTAAGTTTATCACTATACAGATTCACTCATGTCATCAATTTTGCTGAATGTTTAATAAGTATCTTGTGTTCTTTGAAATGCAGGAATATGGCTAGCTTATAATAAGGGTATTAGTTTAATTCCTTAAAATTAGCAGTATCTGGCAGATCCCTTGCTGTTAGAATTATATATATAATATAAAATTCAACAAATTAAAAAAAAAGACAAAATGTAGAAGTTTCATATTTTACCAATTTAATTTAGAAAAACTCTTGTTTTGTGGTACTGGTAGTCTGCCAAGAGTTGAAAAATACAAAATTAAATGAGATAATTCAGGTAGGAACCCAAAACACATTGAAGGTCACAGGAAAAAATCCTTATTATTATTTTGCAGATTGCCCCCTTTTGATTTTCACTTCTGCTTTGTTAATGGAAATAAATTACCTACTTTGATAATCAATCAAAAATAAAGCTCATATGGTGATTCACTTATTTCTTCTAATTCATCTTTTCAACTTACATGTCACATCTTACTTTTTGAATCACTGGTTTTTCAATAAATATTTGTTTAGTAAAGCACCTACAAAGCCCAACAAATCATCATAGGTTTCTTGCTTAAAATTCTGTACTTCTCTTTAAAAAAATTTAAGAACATGAAATTCTAAATGTACTTCTGCTGTAAAGCAGCTTTATTAGTTCAGATTTTTGGATCAATTTCTATTTTCAAAGAAATATTTTATACTCTAAAGCCATCAACTTGAAGTTGGTTTTCAATTGACTGACTGAAAAATTACATGCTGTCAAGTATTGTTTCCTCATCATGAAAAAGTTCTTTTGGGGAGTCTTTTTAAAAGCTCATTCATTAAATTCAACTGCATTGTTGTTGGCTCTTCAGCAACTTGGAGAAACATTTCAATTAGTTTAAAAGCATGTTCGCCGAGTTAAAAACAATGAGTTTAAAAATAGCGACATGAATAAATGAGTGTCATTGAATAATCGCAAAAAGATTTTTTAAAACAATGCCATTACATATAAAATTGAAGTTGAGTCCAGATGAGCCTGTTTTATCAGTTTTTTACATTGTTTATAAGCACTTTGAAACTATTCTTAAAAGTATTTTCTCAGTTTTTGTTTTAACATTTGTATCAATTACAAAATTAATTAAAAATGATACAAACATACAGAACACTTGAAAACAACTTATCCCTTTGGCCTGACAGATATGAAAGGGCTCCCAAAAGCTGCTCTTTGAATTGGACATATTCTCTTGCCCAAGACTGAGCCAAATACAAATGTTTAGCTTCTGAATATGGGCTTTAATATAAAGATAGGAATCCAACAGGCTCCCCAGGTGGCGCTAGTTAGTGGTAAAGAACCTGCCCTCTAATGCACAAGACTCAAGAGATGCAGGTTTGATCCCTGGGTTGGGAAGATCCCCTGGAGAAGGAAATGGCAACCCACTCCAGTATTCTTGCCTGGAGAATCCCATGGACAGAGGAGCTTTGAGAGCTCCAGTCCATAAGGTCTCAAAGAATCGGACACGACTGATATGACTTCACACACACACACAGGAATCCACGTGGAGGGAGTTGCATGCCCCTGGCACTGGAAAGAAAGCCTATTCTCTTTGATGTTTGTTTCTAAATTTGAGTTTTTAATCACACTTAAGAATGTACTTTGGCTTCCCTGGTGGCTTAGCAGTAAAGAATCTGCCTGCCAATGCAAGAGACTTGGGTTTGATCCCTGAGTTGGAAAGATCCCGTGGAGAAGGAAATGGCAGCTCACTCCAGCATTATTGTCTGGGAAATCCCATGGACAGAGGAGCCCGGTGGGCTACAGTCCATGGGGTTGCAGAAGAGTCAGACATGACTTAGCAACTAAACAACAACAAGAAGGATGTATTTGGTCAAAAAAGAATTCATTTTTATTTAATAAAATGATTAAGTGATATTATGATTTAGGTTAAATTTTCCTGATATTTCTAAATAGTTTCAAGACTAAGTTTCTAGTTTTTTTTTTTTTTTACTTTATTTTGTTAAATCCCAAGTGAAAATATGTTCTGAATACTCCTCCTAACACTTTCACATAAAGGAACATTTTTCCTGCTATAGTCATCATTTCATGTGGCCACATCTACCATGCTTTTCTCTGGCTTCATGTTACTCAGCTTCTTGGCACCATTCCACACAGCTGACTCTTTCTTTCTTGGCCTCATGAGTCAGTCTTTCCTGGTTTATCCCTACATCAATGACCATTCCTTCTGAGTTTTCTTTGGTTACTTCAATATTCATCCATTTAATATTTCTTACATACACAAAAATTTCTACATGATTCCCTGTATGTCACTGCCTGGACTAGCCTTTCAGATTTATATCTCTGTTCATGCCATTCCCTAGAGTTCTAAACATGAGTTTGAATCTGCCTAATGGACATCTTGATTTGGATATTGAGTAGGCCAAGTAAGCTTCACATGGCCATAATGTACTTTTTGGCTTGTATCCCCCAAATCTGCTCTTCCTCTAGTCTTGTCCTCCTAGTAAGGACACCCCTATGCATATAAGGGTCTAAAGCAAAAACTAGAGACTCATCCTTGAGATTTCTCTTCTCCTTATCCTGTATATCCCACATATCCAAAAAATCTGTCAATTCAATTTACAAAACGTCAGTCAAACCCATCCATTCCTCTCCTTCCTCTTTGCCAGTCCTACAGCAAGCCACTCTGTGAACTGTAGTAATAAACTTCTGTTTTCCTTGATCACCTCATTTCTTTCAGTCCATTCCTCTGATGGGATGTTTTAAGAACACAAATTCTTAAATTAGAATTAAGAATTAGATCAAACCATTTTAAAGTGCTTCAAACCCTAGGAGAGCCTCCAATTACACCAAGGATAAATCTGAACTCTTCACTACAGTGTAGAAGACCCTATCTACTCCTACTCTGCGCTGTCTCTCCCACCCCCTCTTGGTCTGCCCTTCCCTTTACTGTCTCCTTTCAGTTCCTAGGATCTGCCAACGTTACCAGTCTCAGGGAACTTCACACTTGTTCTTTCTTCTGCCTGGAACCTTTTGCCCTGACCTGATGTCTTCCCTTTCTCAACCTTGGTCTCTGTTCACATGTCACGCTCTCAGAGAGGTCTCCTGCGGTCATCTTATCCTCAGTAGCTCTCCTCTGTTATTCTGTATCCTATCTCTATATATTGATTTACTTTAAAGAACTCTGCACAGTGTGCAAGTTTCTAGTTAATTCATTTGTTTCCTTATTTACTTCGGTCTTTTCCCAAAGATTCTAATCTTCAAGAGGCTAGGGACCTTGTTCATCTTGTTCCCTGCTGTTTCTCCAGTACTTAGAACAAGTCTGCAGCTTGCCTGATAGCTCAGTTGGTAAAGAATCTGCCTGCAATGCAGGAGACCCTGGTTCGATTCCTGGGCTGGGGAGATCTGCTGGAGAGGGGAAAAAGCGACCCACTCCAGTATTCTGGCCTGGAGAACTCCATGGACTGTATAGTCCATGGGGTTGCACAGAGTCCTTGGAAGAAAAGCTATGACCAACCTAGACAGCATATTGCAAAGCAGAGACATTACTTTGCCGACAAAGGTCCGTCTAGTCAAGGCTATGGTTTTTCCAGTAGTCATGTATGGATGTAAGAGCTGGAATATAAAGAAGATTGAGCGTAATTCTTGATGCTTAAACTACAGTGTTGGAGAAGATTCTTGAGAGTTCCATGGACTACAAGGAGATCCAATCAGTCCATCCTAAAGGAGATCAGCCCTAAGTGTTCATTGGAAGGACTGATGCTGACGCTGAAACTCCAATACTCTGGCCTCCTGATGTGAGGAACTGACTCAATGCAAAAGACCCTGATGCTTGGAAAAACTGAAGGCGGGAGGAGAAGGGGTCGACAGAGGATGAGATGGTTGGATGGCATCACCAGCTTGATCGAAATGAGCTTGAGTAAACTCCGGGAGCTGGTGACGGCAGGGAGGCCTGGCGTGCTGCAGTCCATGAGGTCACAGATAGTTGGACACGACTGAGCAACTGAATTGAACTGAACTATAACAAGTCTAGCTCCATTAGGTGCACTGAATAAAGTATTTGCTGGAGAATAAATAAACACAACTTAAACTACTTTCACTCTATCACATACCTAGGGCAAGTTACAGTTTATAAAATATGAAGAAACTTCTTTTGGGGGGAAGATTCTTACTGGAAATACATTTCAGTTTTAGCTCATTTGTCAACAAGAATCTCATAGGTAACATTGAAAACATCAATATCTTACATGCATCATATTTACAAATTCTCCTCATTAAACCTGAGGTCCACAGCACACACCATTACCCTGCTACTGGAACAGGAAGAAGGAGGCTCAGAGAAACATTAAGGTACCTGAAGACCCAAGGGAAGCAGGTTACAGTCTTTCTGAAAGGGTTCACCCGTTTGCCTGCTACTCACCGCCAAACTAACAAGGCTTATTTTACTACATCATAAATAGAGAGGTATACGGATTGTGTATACAATTTGCAGAAAAATGTCATACTGTTTCTACCTTCTAAAAGCAGATGTGGCTTGTATCATGGATTTGGAAATAAGTTCTTTAAGGTGAAAGATGACAATTGAAGGATGATTTATTAGAAATAAGAACAGAATGCATTAAAAAAGAATGAAAAGGGACACACCAATATATTAACAAGGATTTCTGATGTTAAGATTGAGTACTTTTTCTTTCTTTCTTTATAGTTCAACCTTTGATGATATTTATGCTAACAAAATGTGTCCTTCCCACCCATACATTCACAATTAGTATAGAATGTCCCCTAGAATACTAAAAATAAACTCTCAAGAGAGCCCATTTAGTAAGAAGAGGAATTGTTATTGATTTAATGAGTACAGTGATGTTTCCCAAATATCAGTGAAGCGCCTTTTTCCCCTACCATTTACATGTATTATTTATTTAATATTTATAATTATTCTACTTGACTCACTATTTAGCCTTGTTGTAAGCAGTAGTAGCTGTGAAATCACAGTGTTAATTTGTTCACTATTAATTTTCTCTAATATACATTAAAATTAACATATGAACATTAAAATAAAAATGTGGATTTAAAAGCCATCAAGTTCCACCAGGAAGATACAAACAGTCTGGAAACTCTGAACTATTGGGTTGATTTAATGGAAAGAACCATAAAGCAGAGTCCTTTTGTTGCTTCTTCTGTAAGTTAAAAGGGAAATTTTGTGGCAGTATAATTGACAATTCTACTTCAGAACTTGTGCACTTTAGTCAAGTGGAAAAATGCTGTCAATCATATTCCTTGGTACAATAGAGGGTGTGAACTCAGTTCCTGGAATCATCAGGAATAGAAAAGATTTTAACGAGGGTGGTATGATGTTGGCTGAGGGTACAGGATGTATCAGAAGAGAAACTTACATTTGTTATCGGATCATTTTCATTCTCTGTCACACATCCCTGAAGATTTAAGTTGAGAGCTTTACAAATGATCATGATTCTCTTGGTGGCCTTCTCTTCAAATGGTTTGATCACAAACTCGGGTTCTAAAAGGTCTTTTTTCTGAAGTTTCAAGCTCTAAAAAAGTTTGGAAAGTTTTACTCAACACACACCCATCATAAGAAAAGAGCTTCTAAATTATAAACCGCAACTGTACAAGTCAAGTTCACATCTGCTTAAAGAGAATTCTGACTTACATCTATATCTGGATCCAGTGAGAACAGATTTAGCCTCTCCATGTTTCGAGTTGCTTTGACAGTCTCTTCAGTCTCTGTGAGGTACTACAGAGAAAAAGTGTCAGTTCTTAGCTTCTACTTGGCTGCAAACCTACAGCCCAGCCCCATACATATGGCCAAGAAACAGTCCCTTAGTATTAACACTGTTTTAATATCATCCATCAACACTCTGCAATCTTACAGAAACATGCTTTTTGTTTTCTGACTGTTGTGTTTCTTAGTCTAAATCTTAAAAGAAAGCATTTACATTTTTTCCATGAAAGCGATAAGTAATAAGTAATTCGAGTTTATTTGCACAGAAAAATGTCAGCTTTATTACTTTCGTGAAGTCTGGGTGCAGGCTGTTTTCTGAAGAATCAGCTTCCTCCGGTGTGCTTTCACAAGTTATAGTATTATCCAGGGAATCTTGAAAAGATACATCAAGACCAGGTCATTAAATAATCCTCATGAATCACTCATTTTTCAAGCCTGTGACATACGGAAACTGGGTTAGACTCAAGAGCGATGAAGGATGGACACTGGTGAGAAGATACCTTCACTGTGCCCTGGCTCTAGTCCTCCATATAGTTGGAAAAACTGGGCCTGGAAATAGGATGTCCTGGTGATCATTTTGGGACACTCTTCATGACACCATCCTGTGCCCATAAGAACTCTGAACCCTTACAATACTACATTTATACTTGGGGTTGTCTTGTCTCACTTCATCAATGTATACTAAAGCTTTCTTACATATGAAAATATTTTTGATAATTCTCTCAGGCCGTCAACATAAAACCTACATTCTAGCTTTAGTTAGTTAAACTCTCTAGGACTTTGTAAATATTAATATTCTAGGTGATGATTATTAAGTAAATCATGAGTGTGAAACACCTACTACAGTCTATAGCAGGTGTTAAAATCAACACTAATTTTATTCTTCCCTATCCCATGGCTCTTGTACAAGATAGGCTACCAGAACTTAAAGACTCTTTGGGGGGACCTCCCTGGTGGTTCAGTGATTAAAAATCCTCCTTCCAATGCAGAGGATGTGGGCTCAATCCCTGGTAGGGGAACTAAGATCCCACATGCCCTGGGGCAACTAAGTCTGAGTGTCATAACTAATACTCAATGCAGTCAAATAAATAAATTAACTAAAAAAATAAAGACTTTCTGGTTTTAATGTCCCATGGTATTGTGCAAAATGTCTTAGCACAGTTTTCCTTTGGGAAGAGTGACTGAGTCTGAGAATAAACGTGTCTTCCACATGACTATTAATATAAACCTGTTTTCCTCCTCTTCTTTTCACCATTTTTTCCCCTTTCTCTTGGTCTCTTCCCTTTGCCTAGAATGGATTAGAGTCTGATGAAAGAACTGGGATGGGAAGAAGAATAATTTTTTATCTTATAAAAATCTCTGATCTCATGCAAAATTTATGGAACTTTCACAACTTGCCTTATCTCCATGGGGTCAAAAGCACACATGAAAGATGCTTTTCAACTATAAGGAAAGGATGCATATTTGTCATTACACAGTAATGTTCATTAATTAAATTTAATGGGATCAATGAAACACAGAATCTCCCCTCTAACATCCCATTAGACATGGTCATTTTTTCAAATATTGCTGATCAATGATTCCCAATATCATTTGCTGGATGTCGGCCTCAAATCACTGCTAGTCAACTTAAAAATCATACCTCTGTAAGGTGACCCCCACTATTCAGTAAAAGTAAAGGTCTGGGGGTGATTTCCTGGAGTAAATAGCTCAGGGTTGGATGAGCTAGACCTGACAGCTACCAGGGTTATTAGCAGCTAAAATGAACCAAATGCACAGGTCACAGCTGGCAAGGGAGGCAGGTAGTGTGCTCACCCAGCCCCAGATCCGTGAGCTCTGCACTCCTCCTGCCCTGAGGGGGCCCCTCAGGACTGATCTGCAGGATTCGGTTGAGGGTGTGGATCCATTCGTCCATATCTGACTCCGTCTCAGCGGCCAACACAAAATAGGTCAGGTCATTCATTTTCAATTCAAAGGCATATTTTCTTAGTCTGTTATTCTGCAGCATAAAAAGAAAAAATACCAACTAGGTCTTAGAGAGTGAGAGATATTTTTGTGTGGGGTTTTCCACACAAGGAGGTAACATCAAAGAGATTTTCCCAAACAGACAAAAGTTTAGATGGGTAAGAATTATTTTGGGCTTCCCAGGTGGTGGTAAAGAATCTGCCTGCCAATGAAGTAGACATGAGAGACATGGATTCGATCCCTGGGTGGGGAGAGGCCTGGAGGGCTATAATCCATGCGATCACAAAGAGTTGGACATGACTGAACACACCACATCTGCATCTACAAGAATTATTTTATTAGGTTTCTTTCAAGGATTTTTGGACAAAGAGGTATTTTAAGGTTTTTGTTGACGGGGTGAGCATGTAGGCACAAACATTTCATCTTCAGGCATGGGGGAAGTATATTCTAAGCTTCTTTAAACAGTTGCTTTGAGTTGCTACCTTCACTTTCTCATCTTGTGTTCTGTCCACAATTCACTCCAGTTGCAATTTTGACCCCATCATATCCCGGAGGCTGCACTTGCCAAGGTCACCAACAAACTACGTTGCTGTACTACCCTAAGGACTATACAATCTTTGTTGACCTTTCAGCAGAATTGACACAGTGGCTACTTCCTCCTTCATGAAACCCATCTCTCTGGTTTCCATGACTATACTCTATTTCAGTTTTCTTTCCTCCTGAATGGCCACCACTTTTCACAGTCACCTCTACTGGCTCTTCCTTACTTTGTGACTTGCCATGCTAACCTCAGCTCTGCTTTAGATTCTTTTCTTCCTTATCTGGTCCAATGACTTTAAATGACATCCACATGCCAGGGGCTCCCAATTCCTTTCTCTGCCTCTGGCTTCTTCATCAGCCTCCAGACTCTTGTCTTACTTGACATCTCTACTTGCATTTTGTGACCAACCCATGAAGTTTTGTTCTAGTTTGCTGGATGTGCTCCCATCATAGACTCATAGACTTTGTTGCTGCCATAAAGGCCTGAAACAACCCTCCCATCCCACTTACCAGGTATGTATTTACACACATAACACTATGTTTGCCTTTTACATACTTAGGTGACTTGTATTCACTCTTCAGATCTGAACTAAAATTATCCTTGCTCAATGAAATTTTCTCAATTCCCCAGTTAAGACAAGGTTCTTGTCCTCCAGGGTATGCACAAAAATTTGGGATTACACGCTTATTCACTTTCATTTGTTTGTTTGCACAGCACGTTCCTCCCTTACAACTGCCTTGATGAGAGCTGGAGCACCACTATATCCTATCACAGTGCCATCACACAGAAGGATTCAACAGTGCATTCAAAACAATTATTTATTATGAATGGGATGGGAGAGGTTCCAATCCTTGGGAATGAATGAACAACTGAAGAAATAAAATAACAAATGAAAAACAGAGATTCTCTGTTGTGCAGAGAATTAAAGTGGTCTGATTCGATGAGTAACTACCTTAGATTAGACTTTCACAGAAGGTGAAATCTATAAAAAGAAGTGAGCTGTTTAAAGATCTGCTGCTGCTGCTAAGTCACTTCAGTCATGTCCGACTCTGTGCGACCCCATAGACGGCAGCCCATTAGGCTCCTCTGTCCCTGGGATTCTCCAGGCAAGAACACTGGAGTGGGTTGCCATTTCCTTCTCCAATGCATGAAAGTCAAAAGTGAAAGTGAAGTCGCTCAAGTCGTGCCCGACTCTTAGCGATCCCATGGACGGCACCTACCAGGCTCCTCTGTCCATGGGGTTTTCCAGGCAAGAGTACTGAAGCACAATTAAAGTAGTGGGAATACAAAAGCAGATTATTATAGCAGTTTATATACATTTCTGCCATGAGATTAGAAACATAAAGGCAAAGTAGAAACTTCTCCCAGTGATAACGTTATGTAACCTGGGGTGGTTGAAAGAATTCCTGAAGATATTCCATCTTCACATCACTCCCAGGTAACTCTGATACAAGTATTCAATTCTTACCCACACTGTTCTAAAGCCTAAGAGCACTCACAGCTGTAGTAAAGCAAGACTCTATACAATTAAAGTAAGTAAAATGCAAATAAGAGTAGAAATCAAAGATGAGAGTGTCACTATAGTGAGGCGGTACAACTTAAACCAAGGTATAAACTCTTTCTGAGAACAAGACTGCTGTTTCTTGGAGGCAAAAGAGAATAATCTTTAATATACTTCTGGTAATCTTCTCTTCCTTTGGGATGCTCTGAGAACTTCCCAAAATAGCTTTCAACTTCCACAACAGCATGATTACTACTACAAACATGACACTTATTAAACATTTGCCGGCTATGTATCTGGCACTGTGCTGAGGATTTTACAGTCATCATTTTTATTTAAATCTCATAACAACTCTATGAGAGACACTGTTATCATTCCATTCAGCATATGAAAACACTGAGGCTTGGGGAGACAAATGAAAACCTGTTTGGAATACATGGACAGCGAGTGTTGGAGACAGGAAGTACTTCCTTTATACTTAAATACCCGCTGAGACAAGCCAGCACAAGGAAGATGTTCATTGGCTACTGTTCTTCTTTGCCACCTGCTGGGCATTATCACACTCGAAAGGGGCAGCCATGCCTGGGGGTGCTGGTTTCTGAAAGTAGACATTGGGGCAACATACAAGCCTCAGGAAAAGAAAAATTTAGGGATTGAAGGAGAAAAAAGAATTAGCTAAAAAACTAACTGTGATCCTCACTGTGGGGTTTCACAGCTCAAGTGGCATTTTCTAGACTCTGCCAAGGACAAGTGCTCTGCTCATATTCATACTTTCCCATTATTGTCAATTATTATTATTTCTTTGCCCTGTAAGGATTCCCTTGCAGACTGGCATTTTCAACAGCCCATGAGCCCAGGGCAGAAGGTGACTAGTTATCCTCAGTGCTGTGATAGTGTTCACTTTTAAAGAGGTTCTGTTGGATCTGTATTTTGTGCTGGGCAAAAAAAGACAAGGTCTCTGCCCAGACAGGAAGAGACAGGTGTTAACCAATTCATCATCCAAATTTGAAATTGGAAGATAAATGTGCTTAACTTCTGTATGAATGTACTGAAGTAAAGGAATAAAAATCAAGGTATAGTCATTCTTTTTTGAGACCAGGATTGTTATTGCAGCATGAGAATTGCAACATGAAAATACTACTATTCTTACAGAACCCTCTGTGTTCTATGAGAATACAGAAAGGATAACTTCAACTAGTAAAATGCCACAGTTTTATATGTATATACATATATTTGTATAAATTCCTTTACTAAAGTTAAATTTATATAGAGTGAAATACACAAATCAAGCTTTTGACAAATGCATAAACTTATGTAATCCACACCCAGCTTTCGGAGACCATTTTGGCTTCAGTGTAAACAGAATTGGGGGAGTGGTGGTGGCTGGAAAGGCAGTGGCCCCAACATTTCCTATGCAAAGCAAACATCTGGGTAGTTTCTTTAAGAATGCAAATTCTTGGAAGCTATGCTCTCCTCAAGAGGGAGGGCCAGACTCCTTCACACACCCTCCCACACACTTCCCCCGGTGCTGAAGAAGGAGGTCCATAAAACCGCCTCTGACCTGCACTGACAGAGAGGGTCTAAGGGCAAAGACAGTTGGCTGAGAGCAGGAATAAAAGACAGAATGCTTCCCATGACAATATCATACCTTCAAAACACCAAGGGAACAGAATAGACACTCAGGAAAGAAATAGAAGTGCTCAGAGCAGATCTAAAGTAGCTGAGTGTAGCAGAATGCAAACAAATCTCAGTCTGCATCTTTAAATCACTCTTGAAAACAAACAAATGAAAGAATCTGCTTGACTAATCTAATGCTGTAAATAATGGGGAAGGGTAGATGCAAAGCCATGTAAAATGCTTGCATTAGGTCCAAATTAAAAGTGGATTGAGCTGCAACTTGCTTTCAAATGGAGATGTCAAGGAACTAATAAAAAATTACAAAAATTGATTTTCTAAATCGCCTTCTGTATGTGAATTAAATATGGCTGACGTCAACAATATTACATATTTTAAAAAGTTTGAGCAAAATGTGTAACAAGCCCTTGTTTCTCAAAAAGGGATATTTATAAATGAAATAAATATTCCATTCACAACTTCTCTCAAAAGCCAAATTATCTTTTTCTCCTTGGAGTGAAAGAGAACTACTTTCAGTGCAGAGAAGCTTATGCTGGGGAAGATTAAGATGCCTTAAGTGGTTTTCTATCTCACCCTCTGTAATCTTCAAGATAATGGCATATAAAACAGCAAAAAAAGAAAGGACCAGAAGTAGAAAACCAATGGGACATTTTAATAACCGTGAAATGCAATGTTAAGTCATTAAAATGATAATCAAGAAGTAATCGTATTCTTCTCACTCCTCAAATTTTCCTGAAATCAGTATCCCTGGTGATCGATGCAGCTTCTTTGTTCATTCAAGCTCACCACAGTCTATCTACATGGCTTCATAAATAAAAGGAAACTGGAAATATGTCCTAATGCCATCCGATGTGCTTAATGAGTTGTGGCAAACGGATTGCTTTTCACACTGCTCACCTAGAAAAGCTTTGAAATAGATACTCCAATGAAACCGCTAAAGCCAATGGAGGATGGAATATTGAAGGGAGTTATCCAAGCAAAATATACCACGGTATCTGTTCTGTTGCTAGCATCTTTTACAGAATTTTGCAGAAACAGGAGAAGAGCCACACAACATCAAATTCAGGTTACTGGTATTGGTGGCTACAATCCACGCAATCCTTTCCATTCTCTGTATGTTCATTCATTCAAATACATACTTGTTCAATATATACGAAAATGTACTGGCTATTTTCTATGTGCTAGGTAGAGAGCATTAAAAAATGTTCACATGACGTGCTTGCCCCCATGGAAATTACATTCTAGTGCAATGTAATGTCAGGAAACAAGCAATATCACGTGCAATAGATATATGTAATATATGTATTACATTGGAGTATGAAATGGCAATCTACTATTCTTGCCTGGAAAATCCTGTGGACAGAGGTGCCTGGCAGGTCACAGTCCATGGGGTCGCAAAGAGTTGGACATGGCTGAGTACACATACACACATTTGTATAATATAGAGTAGCATCTGCAGTAATATCATTCTTGCGTATGATATCAGAACCTAGTTTCTGAGATGTGTCACACATGTTTAATTACTCATGCACATGCTATATTTATTCTGTGTTTTTTTGTGCATCTTTCCACAGGCAAGAAGGTCTTTGAAGACAGGAACCACATCTAATTTATGTTTGGCTTTCCCACAAAGCTTTGCATGTAGCAAAATTTTCCATATATATTTGCTGAAATAAATCCTACATCTAAATTTCACGGCTTAAAATGACACACATCTATCTTCAGAGTGTTTCTTTTGCCTGTTGGCTTATGTAGGATAAATGTATTAATATGTATCTATGCCAGCATACAATGTCATGAACCTCATTTGATAGTTCATCAGGCACTCTATCTATCATATCTAGGCCCTTAAATCTATTTCTCACTTCCACTGTATAATCATAAGGGATTTGATTTAGGTCATTCCTGAATGGTCTAGTGGTTTTCCCTACTTTCTTCAATTTAAGTCTGAATTTGGTAATAAGGAGTTCATGATCTGAGCCACAGTTTATTGACTATGCCAAAGCATTTGACTGTGCGGATCACAATAAACTGTGGAAAATTCTGAGAGAGATGGGAATACAAGACCACCTGACCTGCCTCTTGAGAAATCTGTATGCAGGTCAGGAAGCAACAGTTAGAACTGGACATGGAACAACAGACTGGTTCCAAATAGGAAAAGGAGTATGTCAAGGCTGTATATTGTCACCCTGCTTATTTAACTTCTATGCAGAGTACATCATGAGAAACGCTGGGCTGGAAGAAGCACAAGCTGGAATCAAGATTGCCGGGAGAAATATCAATAACCTCAGATATGCAGATGACACCACCCTTATGGCAGAAAGTGAAGAGAAGCTAAAAAGCCTCTTGATGAAAGTGAAAGAGGAGAGTTAAAAAGTTGGCTTAAAACTCAACATTCAGAAAACGAAGATCATGGCTTCTGGTCCCATCACTTCATGGGAAATAGATGGGGAAACAGTGGAAACAGTGTCAGACTTTATTTTTGGGGGCTCCCAAATCACTGCAGATGGTGACTGCAGCCATGAAATTAAAAGACGCTTACTCCTTGGAAGAAAAGTTATGACCAACCTATATAGCATATTCAAAAGCAGGGACATTACTTTGCTGACTAAGGTCCGTCTAGTCAAGGCTATGGTATTTCCAGTGGTCATGTATGGATGTGAGAGTTGGACTGTGAAGAAGGCTGAGTGCCGAAGAATTGATGCTTTTGAACGGTGGTGTTGGAGAAGACTCTTGAGAGTCCCTTGGACTGCAAGGAGATCCAGCCAGTCCATTCTGAAGGAGATCAACCCTGGGATTTCTTTGGAAGGAATGATGCTAAAGCTGAAACTCCAGTACTTTGGCCACCTCATGCGAAGAGTTGACTCATTGGAAAAGACTCTGATGCTGGGAGGGACTGGGGACAGTAGGAGAAGGGGACGACAGAGGATGAGATGGCTGGATGGCATCACAGACTCGATGGACATGAGTCTGAGTGAACTCTGGGAGATGGTGATGAACAAGGAGGCCTGGCGTGCTGCGATTCATAGGGTCGCAAAGAGTCGGACACGACTGAGCTACTGAACTGAACTGATACAAGCATACCCACTAGATATATGATCACCAAAGTATTTCCTTGGGCATCTTTCTGTAAATCTGGATTTTCCTCAGCCTCAAATCTAATTATTCCACTTATTAGCTCTGTTACTTGGGAACGTCACTTTATCTCTCTGAGCTTTATTTTAATAAATTGAGACAATAATAATGCATTTTCCATGAACTGTTGTCAAATACTATATTAGATGAAGAAGATTACAAGTGTCATTCTGGTTTTTATTTTTATCACGGGAAGTGAAATTCTTAACCACTAAGGTTTGCTGGGGGGTTTATAGGTTATAGGTGACTTCTAAATTTGTTTTCATTGGCAGGTACACATTTTTTTTTCCTTCCCAGTATGACTGCCTTTATGTGGGCACACACAGTCTGAGTTGCTCTGTGTTATCTTATACAGGAGAAGGAAGTGACCCTACTTGCTTCCTGTAGTGGCCTGTGCTGCAGAAAGTATTTGAATTTTTAGACTTTGGTTAAGCCTCAAAGGCCATTATCTTGGGATCTATATCCACAAGGTAGCAGGTCCAGCACCAAGTAGGAAACTAACAATGGTCACTTCCAGATGTATGCGTGCATGCTCAGGCGTGTCCGGCTCTTAGCGACCCCATGGACTACAACCCACCAGGCTCCTCTGTCCATGGGATTTTCTAGGCAAGAATACTGAAGCAGGCTGCCATGCCCTTTTCCAAGGGATCTTTCCAACTCAGGATCAAACCTGGGTCTCCTGTGTTGGCAGGCAGAGTCTTTACCACTGGGTCACCTGGGAAGCCCGTTCAGCTTTAAGCCTTTATGTATAAAGTGATATCACTCATTGTCATTGTTAATATTGGGGCACTGGGTACATGGGATTCCTGGGCTATATATTCCATTCAGAGTGGCAGGATCTGGGATAGATGGATGGATAAATATATGAATGAGTGAATGAATGAATCAATAAATGAATAAATGAGAAGACTCTCAAGGAACAAGACAGGATAGATTAGGCTTAAATAGCCCTTAGTCTCAGACCAAAGCCGAAATAGCAAAAGTTGGAAGTTTTGCTTCAGACTAGAAATGAGGGGTATAAAGCAGATCTAGTACTGTTTCATGACACTACAAAAAAGTGGAAAACTACTGTTCAGTTCAGTTCAGTTCAGTCGCTCAGTCGTGTCTGACTCTTTGCGACCTCATGAACTGCAGCGTGCCAGGGCTCCCTGTCCATCACCATCTCCCGGAGTTCACTCAGACTCCCATCCATTGGGTCCGTGATGCCATCCAGCCATCTCATCCTCTGTCGTCCCCTTCTCCTCCTGCTCCCAATCCCTCCCAGCATCAGAGTCTTTTCCAGTGAGTCAACTCTTCACATGAGGTGGCCAAAGTACTGGAGCTTCAGCTTTAGCATCATTCCTTCCAAAGAAATCCCAGGGTTGATCTCCTTCAGAATGGACTGGCTGGATCTCCTTGCAGTCCAAGGGACTCTCAAGAGTCTTCTCCAACACCACAGTTCAAAAGCATCAATTCTTTGGCGCTCAGCCTTCTTCACAGTCCAACTCTCACATCCATACATGACCACAGGAAAAACCATAGCCTTGACTAGATGGACCTTAGTCAGCAAAGTAATGTCCCTGCTTTTGAATATGCTATCTAGGTTGGTCATAACTTTTCTTCCAAGGAGTAAGCGTCTTTTAATTTCATGGCTGCAGTCACCATCTCGGTGATTTTGGAGCCCCCAAAAATAAAGTCTGACACTGTTTCCACTGTTTCCCCATCTATTTCCCATGAAGTGATGGGACCGGATGCCATGATCTTCATTTTCTGAATGTTGAGCTTTAAGCCAACTTTTTCACTCTCTTCTTTCACTTTCATCAAGAGGCTTTTTAGTTCCTCTTCACTTTCTGCCATAAGGGTGGTGTCATCTGCATATCTGAGGTTATTGATATTTCTCCTGGCAATCTTGATTTCAGCTTGTGCTTCTTCCAGCCCAGCGTTTCTCATGATGTACTCTGCATATAAGTTAAATAAACAAGGTGACAATATACAGCCTTGACATACTCCTTTTCCTATTTGGAACCAGTCTGTTGTTCCATGTCCAGTTCTAACTGTTGCTTCCTGACCTGCATACAGATTTCTCAAGAGGCAGGTCAGGTGGTCTTGTATTCCCATCTCTTTCAGAATTTTCCAGTTTATTGTGATCCACATAGTCAAAGGCTTTGGCATACTCAAAAAAGCAGAAATAGATGTTTTTCTGGAACTCTCTTGATTTTTTCCATGATCCAGTGGATGTTGGCAATTTGATCTCTGGTTCCTCTGCCTTTTTTAAAACCAGCTTGAACATCAGGAAGTTCATGGTTCATGTATTGCTGAAGCCTGGCTTGGAGAATTTTGAGCATTACTTTACTAGCATGTGAGATGAGTGCAATTGTGTGGTAGTTTGAGCATTCTTTGGCATTGCCTTTCTTTGGGATTGGAATGAAAACTCACCTTTTCCAGTCCTGTGGCCACTGCTGAGTTGTCCAAATTTGCTAGCATATTGAGTGCAGCACTTTCACAGCATCATCTTTCAGGATTTGAAATAGTTCAACTGGAATTCCATCACCTCCACTAGCTTTGTTCATAGCGATGCTTTCTAAGGCCCACTTGACTTCACATTCCAGGATGTCTGGCTCTAGGTGAGTGATCACACCATTGTGATTATCCGGGTCGTGAAGATCTTCTTTGTACAATTCTTCTGTGTATTCTTGCCACCTCTTCTTAATATCTTCTGCTTCTGTTAGGTCCAGACCATTTCTGTCCTTGATCGAGCCCATCTTTGCATGAAATGTTCCCTTGGTATCTCTAATTTTCTTGAAGAGATCTCTAGTCTTTCCCATTCTGTTGTTTTCCTCTATTTCTTTGCACTGATCACTGAAGAAGGCTTTCTTATCTCTTCTTGCTATTCTTTGGAACTCTGCATTCAGTTGCTTATATCTTTCCTTTTCTCCTTTGCTTTTTGCTTCTCTTCTTTTCACAGCTATTTGTAAGGCCTCCTCAGACAGCCATTTTGCTTTTCTGCATTTCTTTTCCATGGGGATGGTTTTGATCCCTGTCTCCTGTACAATGTCACGAACCTCATTCCATAGTTCATCAGGCACTCTATCTATCAGATCTAGGCCCTTAAATCTATTTCTCACTTTCACTGTATAATCATAAGGGATTTTATTTAGGTCATACCTGAATGGTCTAGTGGTTTTGCCTACTTTCTTCAATTTAAGTCTGAATTTGGTAATAAGGAGTTCACGATCTGAGGTACAGTCAGCTTCTGGTCTTGTTTTTGTTGACTGTATAGAGCTTCTCCATCTTTGGCTGCAAAGAATATAATCAATCTGATTTCGGTGTTGACCATCTGGTGATGTCCATGTGTAGAGTCTTCTCTAGTGTTGTTGGAAGAGGGTGTTTGCTATGACCAGTGCATCTTCTTGGCAAAACTCTATTAGTCTTTGCCCTGCTTCATTCTGCATCCCAAGGCCAAATCTGCCTGTTACTCCAGGTATTTCTTGACTTCCTACTTTTGCATTCCAGTCCCCTATAATGAAAAGGACATCTATTTCGGGTGTTAGTTCTAAAAGGTCTTGTAGGTCTTCATAGAACTGTTCATCTTCAGCTTCTTCAGTGTTACTGGTTGGGTCATAGACTTGGATTATCGTGATATTGAATGGTTTGCCTTGGAGATGAACAGAGATCATTCTGTCGTTTTTGAGATTGCATCCAAGTACTGCATTTCAGACTCTTTTGTTGACCATGATGGCTACTCCATTTCTTCTGAGGGATTCCTGTCCACAGTAGCAGATATAGTGGTCATCTGAGTTAAATTCACCCATTCCAGTCCATTTTAGTTCACTGATTCCTAGAATGTCGACGTTCACCCTTGCCATCTCTTGTTTGACCACTTCCAATTTGCCTTGATTCATGGACCTGACATTCCAGGTTCCAATGCAATATTGCTCTTTACATCATCAGACCGTGCTTCTATCACCAGTCACATCCACAGCTGGGTATTGTTTTTGCTTTGGCTCTATCCCTTCATTCTTTCCGGAGTTATTTCTCCACCAATCTCCAGTAGCATACTGGGCACCTACTGACCTGGGGAGTTCCTCTTTCACAGGCTGCACAGGCGCAGGAGGGCCTAGAGGAGCTATCCCACATTGAAGGTCAGGAAGGGCGGCAGTAAGGAGATACCCCTCATCCAAGGTAAGGAGCAGCAGCTGTGCTTTGCTGGAGCAGCCGTGAAGAGATACCCCACGCCCAAGGTAAGAGAAACCCAAGTAAGATGGTAGGTGTTGCAAGAGGGCATCAGAGGGCAGACATACTGAAACCATACTCACAGAAAACTAGTCAATCTAATCACACTAGGACTGCAGCCTTGTCTAACTCAGTGAAACTAAGCCATGCCCGCGGGGCAATCCAAGATGGGCGGGTCATGGTGGAGAGGCCTGACAGAATGTGGTCCACTGGTCCATTCTTGGCAAACCACTTCAGTATTCTTGCCTTGAGAATCCCATGAGCAGTATGAAAAGGCAAAATGATAGGATACTGAAAACTACTGTTAGGTCTCTATTTTACCAAGATCAGGAAATTCCTAACCATTAACATCACCTAAAGTCTCTGAGGGGCTTCCCTGATGGCTCAACAGGTAAAGAATCTGCCTAAAATGCAGGTGACACAAGAGACTTGATTTCAGTCCTTGGATTGGGAAGATTCCCTGGAGGAGGAAAATGGCAACCCACTCTAGTATTCTTGCTTTAAAAATGCCATGGACTGAGGAGCCTGGTGGGCTACAGTCTGTAAGATAGCAAAGAGTCAGGACTGAATGACTAACGCTCGCTCGCAAAGTCTCCGAGAATTTTGGGTAGGAGTTTCTCTCTACTTGAAGTAGCCCTTAAAATATATTTCTGAGAATTCCAAGTCGTACTCCTAGGAAAGCACAGTGCTATAGAATGGGTTTGAATGAAGCAAACTAAAACGACTTATTCACGAAAGAGTGTTATGAGCTGGAACACACTGAGAATGCTGGGTGGTAGGTAGCATTTTCTGAGGCAAACTGTTTTTCTTCTCTGTTTTATTCAAGTGAAACTGACAATGATTCTTAATAAAATAGGTCTGACTCACTCTATTATTCATTTGCTTTGTGCTTCTGTGTGTACGTGTTTCATCTTTAGGCACATTTTGTACCTGAAAGCTTGCTAGAACAATGACTAAACTTGCACTGTATCATTCAGAATCCTCTTTTCAGATGTAAAAACTTGTCAGAAAGAGCTGTAAGCAAATATGCAAGAAATAGGATCCAGATACAAGGTGACAAGGAGCTCGATGTCTATCTTCCCAAAGGGATCTCAAGGAACTAAAGGTCCCTCCTTCTATAAAGGATAACAAGCTTATGATAAAGAAGAATATAAATACAGGGATATAGAGCTGAACTCTTTAAAAGATAGAGTACATGGTCCCAGGTATGTAAATAACTATTTATTGGAAAATGAAGTAGGATTATTCAACTCTGTTTTAATGTGCAGAATCTACCTTGGGAATTCCTACCTATGTGCCCGTTTTTTTCTATGCATTCTTCTAGCCAACCCAGAAGAGTTTATCACTGTTCTGTCTCCTAGAACATTCCATAGAAAGTACATTTATACCACCATTATAGCTCTTGAGAAACTGTGTAATAGTTATGAGCCTATGTCCTCCTCTAGTTATGATTTCGGCAAGGAATTCCTAATGCCTAAACACATTTCTAGCATGTCATAAGTACTACATAAGCTTGTTGGATGAGTGAATAAATGAATGAAGAAAGAAATGGATAAATTAGCCAGCTTGAAGTGTTAGTCAATCAGTTGTGCCCAACTCTTTGCAATACCACGGACTGAAGCCCGCCAGGCTCCTCTGTCCATGGAATTCTCCAGGCAAGAATACTGGAGTGGGTTGCCATTCCCTTCTGCAGGGGATCTTCCCAACCCAGGGATCAAACCCAGGGCTCCTGCATTGCAAGCAGATTCTTTACCATGTCAGTCAATATTTTCTAGAAGGGCTTTCCCATGATGGGACATTTACTTACCAAAGTTGTAACTTTTATAATTAATGGAAAGACTGGGAAAGGATGACTGAGGACACACTTTCTCCCAGATCCTTTTTCACTTTAGTTTTACAGATGAAACACTGGGAATCAAACAGCTTGAGCAACTTACTCAAGGCTCTTAGATAGTAAAGGGTGAAACTAGAATTCACACATCAGCTTGTATACACCCTACTCTTATGTTTTTCCTTGGAAGACATTCTCTTTCCAAGGCACTGCTTAAGCAGAGACCAAAACATGGTCTAAAAGGTGATGGAGCAGAGGTGAAAGGTCAGACTAGAGCACTAACTGACTCTGTGTTCAACAGAGTTATACCACTCTTGGAAGAAGAAATTACACATGAATCTATGTCGCTGCAAACTTAACACCTAGCAAGGGATACAATGATACTTTTTAAAAGATGATGACTCATTCGTTACAGCAAGTTTGGGGGTAGAAAGGAAAAGAAAATATTTAGTTTTTCAGCTCAATGTCTATAAAATGTAGTTATTGATCTTTAAACCTATTGTTAAAGTCTTACTTTATATTTCTAAAGCCAAAGAGTCTCCTTTGTGACCAACAATAGAAAACTATCTCCATCTTCCATTAAGATCCTTACTGCCCTTTCCATATGGAAAGTTGGCAACTGTGTTAAAAAGCAATTATCTTTCATTTCTAGTGGAGGGCTCAGCAACACTTAATTAATTCTTTCCCTTTAAAGTTCAGTGTTATTACTTTCTGGAGAAATTCCAGATTTTAACAGCTAAACCATTCCGAAATAGATGAGGCTTAAGTGACTGAAGAGAATTCTGTTTTGCATCCATGCATCTGAGTGCCCTTGGTATGAATCCAAGAGGTAATCTAAGCCATGTAGCAAGTTATGTGAATGTCCAAGGTTTGGTGGAAACACAAAGAATTGTTCCTAGTGGCTTATGATCAAAAACACAGTCCTTAATCTCAATGAGCCAGCATTTAATGTTAAATTGGAGGGAAGACTACTAAAACTCTTGATTGCTTCCAGTTTCACACAATAAAGAATAAAAATGTTCGATCGTCAGAGTCGAAAGAATAAGATGTCCAAATGAGGCATATGGAATTTTTCTGCTTCTTTTTGCCAAAATGGTCCATGTCAAATTTAATACTAAGGACAATAATTTGAGGACAAACTGCTGCAGAAGAGCACTGTTGGTTAAAATTGCCATGTCTGAGATTCAGTTTGAGAACCAATGCAATATAATCCTTGCCCTTGAAAAAACCTGCTCTTAGAAGGAGGATGATGTGTATGTACGCTGTAAATTTACAACTGCAATATTACCTAATAATAAAGGTAACATTCATGAAGAGCTTTCTTTGAACTATGTGATTTACATACAACCTTACTGCATTCTTTAGCTCAGTGGATCTCTACACTGCAGCTATACAGGTGGTCATTTTCCTCTTGTCCTTCCATATATCAGACTTGCTCTGGCCTCAGGACCTTTGTACTTGCTGCCCCTGCTCATGCTTTAATCTCTAGATCAAATATTTTCTCTTCATAAATGTTTCTATCACTTCTGGAGCATAAAGATTCCTTTCCAACCTCACCATCTGTCTCTTCCCATTTTGTAGCCTTGTTTATTTTCTTTATTGCAGATTTTACCAACTATTTCATTCTGTTTATTTTTTTTTTCCTGCCTATTTTCTGTTTTCCTTACTTTACTGAAGTAAGTTTTGTGAAAGCAAGTCTCTAGGCTGCCTGCCCTCTCCACTGAATCCTTAAGAGTCTGAAATAGTTTTTGGCTCATATCAGGTACTCTATAAATATTTTTAGAATGAATGAATGATGATTGGATGAGTGCATTTTTCAATTAAAAAAACCCTCAGGGAAAAAGAGATTTCTACTCACCTGTACCACACCTGTACAGGAATCCAAAAAGATACAGCCTTTGGGTTCTTTGGATATTTTTTCATCTTTGTAAAAATTCATGATGTAGGAATTATCTGGCAACTGAGTCAGCTGGAAGAAGCGCTTTTTGAATGACTAAATAAAGGAAAAAAATAGGAGGAGGTAGTTCAAATTCATGGAAATTAGAATTTTCTAATCCCTTCAAGAGTGCTACATTTCTTGAGCACTGTTCTGAGAAGAGCATCTTCCTTTCTCATAAATAAAATATGACATGAAACACAAACTTAATGCAAATAGCTCACCTCAGTTTTCTGACTAAAGAGGGGGTGGGTGTCAAGAAAGGTGGCAGAAACAAAAATGAGTTTCTATGTCTCCTTACCCGAACGGTAATGGTGTTATTCACGGTGCTGTTAAAATTCCCCTTGTAGAGCCAACCAGACTTGAAAACTCCGGTCCCTCCCGTTCCCCCTCCGCCCTTGGAAGATGAGTGGGAAGTGGTATCCTGTACAAAAGGCATCGTTAGCATCACAGCAATCTTTTGTGAATCCCAGATCTTAGACACTGCACTTAAAAATGAAACTCCTTTTTCTCTGACTCATCTGAAATAATCATGTTCAATTTCAAAACAAACGTGATTCGTTTTGTCTAAAAACCCTCACACCAACGGTTACTGCAGCTTTAGGAGAAACTAGTCTGAATTTCAAACATGTTAGATAGGAACTAATTATCCTCATGTTTTAAACATTTCACTTTCAACCATTTACTTACTTCATCCTTATCAGCATCTTCATGGTCAACCTCAAAGGAATGTGAAGGAAGTTTCTCTGGTTTGTATTCTGCTCTGATATTAAAAAAAAGAAGAAAAAGATTCTGATTTGTCATTTGAGACATTGCTTTCAGCTGAGTACCAGCTACTGTGCTGCCTTTCTTATAGACTTTTATAAAATAATGTAATCTCACGTGGGGCCATTTTCACTGGAAGTACTAACTTGCCCCTACACCATTATATCTTATCTCCAGATAATAAGTCTCCATTTTAAATGATAGAGTTACTATTTGCACAGATTTACACATGTCCTTTTTAATTAGATGAAGGCAAATGGGACAATTTTAAGGCCTTGGTGATTTATGTTTTTCTTCTTCCGCATTTTGAAGTGGAATGCAACTCAGTGATATTTTCATTTAGTTTTTTCCTCTTTTGCTTTTATGTGACATGCTCAAGGCTTATGGGATGGTCATTTGAAAGCCAGCCACTACTCTGGCCACTAGGCTGTGCTGCTCTGCAACCCTGGTGTCTCCCAGAGGTCTGCACCAATGTGACTTAGCGGCATTTGTGCTCACTTTAGGCATTTCCATGGTAGCACAGAAACACCTCTCAGTCAGAGCATTGCTGACCAGCCCAAAGGAGCAAGAGTGTTCACTTGGCTCTACAAATGGTAAAATAAGACAGAAATAAACCTTCCTTGACTTAATTCTATCTCATAACACATGGTTGAATGGAAACCGGATAGAATCATCCAAACTTCAGGCATTCCTTTATACCAAGCTAGAAAATCCTACATGGAGGATTTGCAAGGCAGAGCTTTTTCTTTGAAATGATTTATATTATGTAGAAGCAACCCATGAGCTCATTCAGTATTTCCAATGCAAATGGTTTCCTACGTTGATGGTATTCCAGGCAGTAAGGTGAATAACCAAGGACTCTTTATATGTATATACATACATGAAAGTTAAGAGTATTAATCGCTCAGTCGTGTCTGACTCTTTGCGACCCCATGGACTGTGGCCTCTGTCCATGGTATTCTCCAGGCCAGAATACTGGAGTGGGTAGCCATTCCCTTCTCCAAGGGATCTTCCTGACCCAAAGATCAAACCCAGGTCTCCCACATTGCAGGCAGATTCTTTACCAGCTGAACCTCAAGAGAAGCCCAAGAATACTGGAGTGGGTAGCCTATCCCTTCCCGAGCAGATCTTCCTGACCCAGAAATTGAACTGGGGTCTCTTGCATTGCAGGTGGATTCTTTACCAACTGAGCTATCAGGGAAGCACAATTATACAGGTATTCATAAAATCACCAAACTGTTCATTCACATAGAAGTTCAGTGGATTCAAATGAATTCAAAATATCCTTTACCCTTCTTTTGAAAGACCTAAAAATGCCCATTCCTAGTTCACAGTAGAGGAAGTCAGAACACAAAAAGAACAGTAACCTTGCTATTAAATTGTGAAAAGCCTGAAATCAGAACCACGATCTCCACACTTCTTGTTTTTTTCCTATTGTGGTAAAACATACATAACAGAAGAATTTCCATTTTAACTGTTTTCACGTGCACAGTTCAGTAGCATTAAGTAGATTCATACTATACGCCCTTCGTCACTGACCATCTCCAGACCATTTTAATTCCCAAACTGACTCTGTATCCATTAGACAATAACTTTCCATTTCCCCCTTTCCTCAGCCCTGGGTTATCATTGTTCTACTTGCTGTTTCTAGGTTTTTGACTATTCTAAGTACATCTTATGAGTGGAATAATGCAACATTTATCTTTTTGTGTCTGGCTTACTTTATTAGAATAATGTCTTCAAGGTTCATTCATATAGTGGAGTGTATCAAGAGTTCACTCCTTTATAAGGCTGAGTAATACTTCATTGTAACCTGATAAGAGTTTGTGCCCCCAAAGTAATTTCCAGGAAGGTAGCCTGGATCTACAGAATTAGGACCCTCTCCCTGCAGATTCTCAGTATACGTCTCTTACGGTGTTTGCCTGGTTCTGTTATTTGGACACTTGTCTTAGCCCTCCATCTGATTATACATTTCTTAAAGCCAGAAACTCTAATGAAGTCCCATCTACATCTTAGGTTTTTTCTTTCCTGTTGCAGACATACTCAAGATTCATGGCTGATTGAATTATTGATAAGCAAGGTGAAGAGGGATAATATGAAAAGGCATACTTTAAAACTTTGTTTGTAAGGGATCGTGGTGATACTCTTTTTAGCATTCTGAGTGATCAAAATCCTGAGACAACTCCAACATGTTAAATAGGTTTTTATTTATTTTTTTAAAATTAATTTGTATAGGAGTATAGTTGCTTTACAATGTTGTGTTGGTGTCTACTGTACAGTAAAGTGGATCAGCTCTATGTATACATCCCTCTCTTTTGGATTTTCCTCCCATTTAGGTCACCACAGAGCACTGAGAAGAATTCTTTGTGCTATACAGTAGGTTCTCATCAGTCATCTGTTTTATACACAGTATCAATAATATATATATATATATATATATAAATCCTAATCTCCCAATTCATCCCGCCTCAACTTTTCCCACTTGGTGTCCATATGCTTGTTCTCTATGCCTGTAAATAGGTTTTTTAAAAGTATCTTATTATTTATTTTATAAATAAATACTGAATTTACTTTATAAATTCAAATTAATTTATTTTATAAATTCAAATTAATGAAAGTTGCTTGCTACCAAAATTCATTACTAATAAATATAAAGTTATTCTGGTGTACACAGTACTTGATTATTATAAATGATACCTGGAGTCTCAGTTCAGCCCTAATTCCAATTTATTTCTCTATTTTGTTTTGGTTGCATAGTCCTGTTAGGACATCCCAGCACCCATAGATGCTGCTGCTGCTGCTAAGTCGCTTTAGTCATATCCGACTGTGCGCATAGATGGCAGCCCACCAGGCTCCCCCGTCCCTGAGATTCTCTAGCAAGAACACTGGAGTGGGTTGCCATTTCCTTCTCCAATGCATGAAAGTGAAAAGTGAAAGTCAAGTCGCTCAGTCGTGTCTGACTCTCAGCGACCCCATGGACTGCAGCCTACCAGGCTCCTCAGTCCATGGGATTTTCCAGGCAAGAGTACTGGAGTGGGGTGCAATTGCCTTCTCCGACCCATAGATAAATAGCTGTAAATAGTAACAGTCTAATTTAAAAGCCAGAGGTTTAAAAGAAGAGTGGTAGGAAATGTGTATTTCAAAGTTATTATCCCCACAGGTTCTGACACATGGTAAGTGATCAATAAATATTTGTTAATTAATGTATATGAATTTACTTCCTCGGGTATGTGTTAGTTCAAATTTCGAAAACATAATACAACCTTCTTCATCTATGATTTATCTGAAAGCTCAAAAATATATACCAAGAGTGCAGAAATTTTGTACTAAAGTCTTAATATGTACTAAGTAGCACATTTGTTGTTGTTTAGTTGCTAAGTCATGTCTGACTCTTTTGTGACCCCATGGAGTGTAGCCCACCAGGCTTCTCTGTCCATAGGATTTCCCAGGCAAGAATAATGGAATGAACTGCCATTTCCTCCTCCAGGGGATCTTCCCGACCCAGGGATCGAACCCACGCCTCCTGCATTGGCAGTCAGATTCTTTACCATTGAGCCACCTGAGAAGCTGAAGTAACACATTGCTTTTTATTAAATTGTATACACATATAATCAGACTTTTGTACACAAATACCAGGGATCCATGTCTCATCTAATCTTGCTGTTTTGCTGAGAAGATGAGGTTCATAACAGTTACTCACAGGAACACATAATGAAAGAGGTGAGGTCAGACACCTTATCTCTGAAATGTTACTTGTATTAAGGACAAGTAAGTCCAAACTATCTTTAATAAACATGTTAAGTATGATGGCAGCCATTTTTCTCTTCCAGAGGATTCCTGGTGTCTCTAGTTCTTTCTGCTTCTTGCAAAACCTTAGAGATACTCAAGTCTATCTGTGCCAGCTGCCACTGATGTTAACGTGTTCTGCCTCTTTTGTTAGGGCCAGGTGGGGCTGGTGGTAAAGGACCCACCTACCAATGCAGGAGACGTAAGAGACACGGGTTCTATCCCTGCGTTGGGAAGACCCCCTGGAGGAGGGCATGGCAACCCATTCCAGTTTTCTTGCCTAGTGAATCCCATGGACAGAGGACCCTGGTTGGCTACGGTCCATAGCGTTGTGAGTTGAACACGACTGAAGTGACTTAGCGTGCATGCATGCAAATCAGAAGGCAGAACACTGATGTAGCAGACCACACTGTTATTTTGGGACTCCTGAGAAGTTCCTTCTATCACACCCCAAATTCTCCTCCGCTCCTTAGCAACGTCCTGACACTCCTTGAACCAGAAGCAGTCCCTTTCTCCTTTTCATTTGTTGGCAAAAGAAAACTGTGAAACACGACCCTTTCCTCAACCTCTGCTCCTGTGACAGGTGACAGGTTGCCTGAGATTCAAAGGCAAGTTCAAAGGGCTGATTTCAGAGCAATTACTTGAAGTATTTTGTCTGTAGAGGAGGAGACATGAGTGTTCCAGGATTCTTAAAATGATGGCAAGGCAGTAAAGGCACTATTAAGGAAACATCCCAAGTGAAAGATAGAAGGAGGAGTAGGGAAAACTGAGGATATGGCAACAAAGACAACTTTGAACATGGAAGGTCAATATCCGGCTCCAGGGTGGCCCTAAACTATATGCTAGTCCTCCGTCAGTTCCCCTTTGACCTGGACACTATTCATTTCTGAATTCTTTATTCTGTCATCTTTTGTTATGTGATTTATCCTTTCTTCTCTTTCTTATAAAAGAATAATTTTATAGATATTTGATAACTGTGGCTTGCTACAGTGGCCATGTTCTACAGTCCAACTATCATTTCTGCAAAGATATTTATAAAAGTGTAAAGAAAGGAGAGAAGGAACAGCCTTTCAAATTAGTAATGAAATAACAAAGAATTAAGGAAACAAAGTCGGGGTTTCATGAATCTCAAATGTATAAGGCTAAATACTTGTCAGGGTTTTTCCACAAATCTCTCAGCAGAGAACTGGTAATTGAGACAACCTTAAAAGGACAGACAAAGTTTCACAAAAGTCCATGATCGTAAAGTGGCTTATGCACAGCTTAGCTCAAAATGCTGTATCCACAGTTCCATGGGGATTGAACCCGAGTCTCTTGCGTCTCTTGCAACAGTAGGCAGGTTCCTTCCCACTGTGCCACCTGGGAAGCCCCAAAATATAGCAGATCCACACAAAGGAATGTTGCTCAGAAGGAGAAAGGAGTTACCAATACATGGAACAACGTGGGTATCACTCAAAAGCATCATGCTGAGTCAAAGAGGCTGGAAACAGAGAAATACATACAGCATGATTCCAATGCGATGAAGTTTTAGAACTAGTAATACTAATCTGTAGTGAAGAAAATCAGAACAAGGGTTGTCTCTGGGGAGAGAGGAAAGTAGGGGTGAGGAGTGACCAGGAAGGGGTAGCAATGGGCTCTTTGCAGCTGATGAGTATATCCCTTATCTTAGTCGTGTTTTCAGATGCACAGGTCTGTACATAGTCAAAGCCATCCAATGGTTCACTTACAACATGTGTCTTTTCTCCTAAAGTTTCCCTCAAAAGAAAGAAAAGTAAACTATAAACATGGTATACATTCTAAAGGGTTTAGAAGCGCAACATACAGTGTGTTGATATTTTAAACTCATTTTGAAATGGTCAAAATATAAGACGGACTGATAGATGGCTAGATGCATGGGTGGATGATCAGATAATGTCATAAAATACATATATAGTAAAAATAGGAACATGCAGAAGATACGTTCTAGATGGTGGGAATATGGGTGTTCATTGTATAAGTTTTCCAAAACTTTTTGTATGTTTGAAAATTTGCATAATAAAATATAGGGGGGATTTTTTTAAAAAAGTGTTGAATAAATTATCTAAAGAGTGATGAAAATGACATCTCTTGAATTTTTTTAATACCAAGAAAATTTTTTTAAAAAATGAACACTATTGATATTCTGTGTAAAACAGACAGCTAATGAGGATATACCATACAGCATAGGGAACTCTGCTTAATCCACTGTGGTGACCTGAATGGGAAGGAAGTCCAAAAGGGGGAGGGGAACCTATGTATATGTATGACTCATTCACTGTGCTTAGTAGACACTAATACTGGAGAAGGCACTGGCGACCCACTCCAGTACTCTTGCCTGGAAAATCCCATGGACGGAGGAGCCTGGTAGGCTGCAGTCCATGGGGTTGCAAAGAGTCAGACACTACTGAGCGACTTCACTTTCACTTTTCACTTTCATGCATTAGAGAAGGAAATGGCAACCCACTCCAGTGTTCTTGCCTGGAGAGTCCCAGGGATGGAGGAGCCTGGTGGGCTGCCATCTAGGGGATCGTACAGAGTCGGATACGACTAAAGTGACTTAGCAGCAGCAGCAGCAGACACTAACACAACACTGTAAAGCAACTATACTCCAATAATAATTAATTAAAAATTATACAAAAATATATGCAACTATTCTCAAAGAAATGCTGAGGATGAATTTCTCAAGTATTTTCCTGTGGCATTTCAAGGACAGATGATTTTGAAAACAGAGAAAGGGGCTTCATACAAACACTGAAAACAATTTTTTAAATTTGTAAAGTTTCACAAGTTGTAATGTTACAATACTACAGCTTGTGAAGTCTCAAAACTCTTTCATAAAAACTAAATTTTCTTTAAGCTTTCCTTTTTAGTTCACTTAAGTATTAGGATACAAAAAATTATATGATAGAAAGATAAGACCAATAAGGTCTCTAGCAAAACTCAGCCATTGCATCAATCCTTAGTGCTATTCATGCAGACCTTATTGTTCATTAAAAAATACGAGCAGATCAGTGAATGTCAATTTAGGTTATATCCTGGGTGGGGGATATGTCAATGGGCATGCTCTTTCACTGTCAGCTTTTCTTAAATCTAAGTTTGCTTGATCAAATTCACTGTGAGTTGAGAGTGGTCTTAATTTTTGGAGGCGTTCTTCCTTGTCACTAAATGATCAAGTTACCAGACAGCACCTGTCACATAGAAGACCTGCGATAATGCCAACCCTGTATTAGAAATTAAATCCCCAAGTGGAGGAGGCTCGCCCTCTAAGGAGGGAGAGACTAGATAATAAAGCATAAATCAACAAGATAATTTCCCTAGATGGAAATGGTTTTGAAGAAAATTAAAGAGAAGAAGGCCTCTCCCAGGTGGCTCAGCTGTAAAGAATCTGCCTGTTAAGCAGGAGACGCAGGAGATGCGGGTTTGATCTCTGGGTTGGGAAGACTCTCTGGAGGAGGAAATGGCAACCTACTCTAGAATTCTTTCCTGGAAAATCCCCGGGGACAGAGGAGCCTAGTGGGCTCAGTCTGTGGGGTCTCGAAAGAGTCAGACACGACTTAGCAACTAAACAACATCAACAAAGAAAAAAGAACGATCAAGGTAGAGGTGGTAGAAGCCAGGTTTAGAAAGGGTGGTCACAGATGGCCATTTCGGTTGAGAAGGAGAAGAAGCCGTGCCTGTGATGATCTGGGGGAAGGTCATTCTGGCACAGTGAATGGTGAGCAAAGATCTTGAGGAAGGATTGGCTTGCAGCATTCAGGAGTACCCCGCTGGTGGGGCTGGAGCACAGAGAGGGAGGGAGAGAGAGGGGAGGTGAGGTCAGCCTTGTAAGAAAATGCCCTGGAGTGCGCTGGCAGAGCCTTTAGACCATTGCTGAGGTATGCAGGCTACTGAGAACTCTTCTTTCCCATTCCCCTTCCCACTGACCCACAAGGCACAGCATTCCTGATTTTATTGCTGCTCAGTGTCACATTCCTGGGGCCATTAATCAATGACTGGTCTCTCTTCTGGAGATCATTCAAAGATAAGCCCCTCTGCAGGTTGAAAGTAAAATTCTTCCCCCAATGGCACTATGGGCCTTTGGGCTCCAGGTTTACAGAGCTCAGCAGGGACTTCACCCTCTGGTGTCTGGACCCATAGTAGCTGCCATTTTGGTCAGTCTTATTTCTACACCCAAATTACCTCCTGTGCCCCAAACAAGGAGTGTGGGGATACTTGAGTAGAGTGAGGTTGGGGGCAAGTTACCAGCCCTCTTAGTGCTCTGGTTTGCTTTATACAACAAGGAAGACAGTTCCTACTCCGTGGGATCATGCGAATTAAATGAGGTAACATAAGTACGGTACCCAGAACATTCCAGCTCACAGTTGACACTCAAGAAGTATTCTTTTATTAAAAAAAATTTTTTTTTGTTCCAAATCAATCCAGCTAAACCAGTTCCATTTTATTTGCTCTTCTGTCAAGAAATATACTTTCTGAAATTTTCTTCTTTATATCTACCCATCTGTGGTAAAACTTCTAAATATGTCATATTATCCCTGTATATTACCCCATGGATTAACAAAATCTGTGGCATCATATTTTTTGTTTGTTTCATAGTTTTTAAATTGAGATATAATTGATAGATGATGTTATACTAGTTTTGGGTGTACAAAGAAATGATTCTATATTTGTATATATTGTGAAATGATGACCACAGTAAGTCTAGTTAACATCGTCATCATACTTAGCTATTAAAATATTTTTTTTTCTTGTGATGAGAACTTTTAAGATCTACTCTCTTGGTGACTTTGGAATATTTCATAGGGTATAGTTAACTCTAGACACCAAACTGTATATTCCATTTCCATGACTCATTTATTTTAGAACTGGAAGTTAGCACCTACTGATTTTCTTCACCCTATCTCTGGCAACTATCAATCTGTTCTTTGTATCTGTGAGCTTGTTTTCTTTTCATTTTGTTTTAAAATTCCACGTAAGTGAGATCCAATGGCATTGTCTTTCGCTGACATTTCACTCAGCATAGTGCCCTTAAGGTCTACACATGTTGTCAAAACTGACAAACTGCATTCTTTTTGTGGCTTGATAGTATTCCATTGTGTATAACGCCACATTTTCTTTCTCCAGCCATCCATCAGCGGACACTTAAGTTGTTTCTGCGTCTTGGCTAGTGTAAATAATGCTGTAATGAACTTGGGGGGTGCGCACTTCTTTTTGAATTGGTGTTTTTTTTTTTTTTTTCCAATAAATACACAGAAGTGGAATTGCTGAATCATATGGTAGTTTTAATGTTAATTTTTTTGAGGACTCACCATACTAGTTTTCATGGTGGCTGTACCAGTTTATATACCCACCAAGAGTGCACAAGGGTTCCCTTTTCTCCACATCCTTAGCAACACTTGCTATCTCTGGGTGGTTTCATTACAGCCATTCTATCCAGTATGAGGTGATAATTCATTGTGGTTTGATTTGCATTTCCCTGCCGATTAGTGATACTGAGCATCTTGTCATGTACTGGTTGGCCATTTGTGTGTCTTCTTTGGGAAAATGTCTAGTCAGATCCTCTGCTCATTTTAAAAATCAGATTATCGTGTTTCTTTCTTTTTTTGCCATTGAGTTGTATGAATTATTTGTACATTTTGGATGTTAACCTCTTATCAGATATATGATTTGCAAATATTTTCTCCCATTCAGTAGGTTGCTTTTTAATTATTTTGATGATTTCCTTTGCTGTGCAAAAGCTTTTAGTTTGATGGACTCTCACTTGTTTATTTGTCCTTTTGTTGCCTTTGCTTTTCCAGTCAGATCCATTAAAAAAAAAAAAAATGGCCAAAACCAATGTCAAGCAGCTTATCACCTATGTCTTTTCTTTTTACCACCCCCCTCCCCCACCAGGAGTTTTATGGTCTCTGGTCTTATACTCAAGTAGTAAATCCATTTTGAGTTAATTTCACCTATGGTGTAAGATAGTAGCCTCATTTCATTCTTTCACTTGTGGCTGTTACTGTTCCCAATGTTTATATCCTTTCCCCATTTATATTCTTAGCTCCTTTGACATCATATGTATTTTTTAATGACATTCTTCTCTCCTTAGGAATACTGATTTTGGTACTGATTTTTATTTCTAATTTGCAAAGGCTTTACTTTTTATATTCTATCCTTAAATAGAGTCTGTCTCCAATATCTTCCTATGAACAGACACTAAAAAAAGTGAGGTTCTTAAGAGTTAATAATAACACAATTTTAAATTCAAGGACTAAAAGTGAGGGAGATAAGCAAACATTTTTTTTTCACTTCTCCATAATTTTAAGTTTTTATTTTATAGCCTCAGCAATCCATAAAAAGAAATGATCAGTTTAAATTGGTAGCAGACATAGGAGAATTCTAATCCAGGAGGTATGAAAATGATTTACTTCTAATAGCCTCAGAGGGCCCAAGTAAATTATGTTTCTACTACTGACCTAAATATCTGTAGTCTAGAGGGGAGTGCCTAGCCTCGTAAAATCATTAAAAATACTTACGCTACTCAGTATTACAATCTTCATTTGTTTAGGGGATATGTGAAGATTATTCTAGAACTTCTGATTTTCATTTTGAATATACATACATAGTTGATTACAGTTTCTTACTTAGTGGCAGTCTTCTTCCCCTTCTTGGTATCAACTTTCAAATCCTTCAGTTAAAGTGAGAAATTCTCAACAATATTTAAGTGACTTTTGCATTTCTTCTCATGGGATTTCTTCTTGTGCTCTACAAGAATTCCAAGTCAGCAATGACATCTGGACCCTGTTCTGATTGGAGGTGCTTTCTCTATTTTTTAATGGAGAAAGAATATAGTACATGTGAATTTTTAAAATTAATATATATTTTTATGGCATCAGGGATATAAGAAAAGATGAAGTGTTTGGAGATAAAGCTACTAAAGTGTCAGTAGACCTAAGGACAGTAGGAAGGCATTTATGCCAAATGAAAGCTAAACACCTCTTCCTACACTCTCTCCCTTTATAAACTGTCTTCCAAGTGCTTGGACATGGCTTCCAAGCTGTAACCACTTCTTAGAACTATTTTCAGAAAGAGGAAGACTTGATGGTAAAAAAAATGCTTTGCTTCTCAATTGCAGCTATGTGCGTGACTAATGTCCAGACATTCTGAATGTAATAATTACTCATGAAAGTTTAGGGTGTGATAAGACCATCTCAACATGAAATTACAGGAGGTTATCTATTAGGAGTGACCTGAATCCAGAATGCTCAGACATTTGGTAAAAATCAAACATTCACTGTTTTGAATAAAGACTTGCTGTTTTAGAGGAACATTGCTTTGCTCTTCCCAGGAACTCAACTCCAAAGAAATGGTCTCTTTCCTTCTTCTTTTTTTTTTTTTTTCTTTAATTCTGACTGCTGCAATCCCATTTTCCATACAGTAGAGCAGGTAATCTCTTAAAGAGGTAAATTAGATCATGTCACACTCTAGGTTGCAATTTCTATAGTCTTCTGTTGAAATGAGAATAGAACCCAAGCTCATTTCCAGGGCCCACAAGGTCCCTTGCCTGGTTCCAGGGTTTTAATTAACCCTTAGGTCCAGAATTGTCACTCTGATTCCCAGCTCACAGCTTTTGCCCCTGTTATTTCCTCTGGGGACCCTTTTCTGGAGATCACAGTGCTGGTAGCTACTGTTCCTTCAGATCTGAGCTTAAATGTCACTTTCCCAGTGCTACTCCATAACTCCACCTTCTTCAAATTTTGCATTTGGAGTTGAATGCAGTACTTCCAAGTATTCCAGTCTGGAAAAGATGTTCCTGCTGGCATGGGAGATCTTAGAAAGTGGTGCCCAAATCGAAACCATGTGCCCATTAAAAAGTTATGTGCAATGTGTATGACCTCAAAGTCTCACTGAGGAAAGGGTTAGTAAAAAATTAACTTATTTCTGCCTTAAGTTTTATTTTCCAGATAATGTGCATCATTTTAGTTTGATGAACCAGTGTGTTGGGAGGTTCCAGTTCATCACAGTGCTTTGAATTTAAGCAACTTCAAGCCCATTCAGGATTATTAGATTTTAAAATTTTTGATCCACTCAGTTTACTTATCCAATAAGTAATTACTGCATACTTACTATGTGCCAGGGCTTTCCTGATAGCTCAGCTGGTAAAGAATCCATCTGCAATGCAGGAGACCCTGGTTTGATTCCTGGGTCAGGAAATTCCCCTGGAGAAGGGAATAGCTACCCACTCCAGTATTCTAGAAAGGAGAATTCCATGGACTATAGTCCGTGGGGTCACAAGAATTGAACACAACTGAGCGACTTTCACTTTCACTGTCACTTTACTATGTGCCAGGCATTCTTCAAGGCCTGCAAAAGATTCTGCAAGGAAGGAAGAGTCCCTGCCCTTTTGGACTTTACTTTAGTGAGAGATACAGACATGGAATAAATGACTGCTCTAGGTCAGGTAGCTTCTCTATAAAGGTGACAGGTAAGCAGGTACAGAATGAAGTTATCTTCTCCTAAAGACTTTATTTCCCTACAGTCTGAAAAGAATTAGATGCTTGTTTTTCCTTTTTGCTATTCTTAGACATTATTGCTCTTGTGCAGGTTGTTTATTTTTATGCTTTTTGATATCCCAGCATGAAAATATATGAAACCAATGGCAAGTCTGAATGCTATACACAGCATATAAAAAAGAATTCCTGGTCCAAATTGTACCTTTTAATCCTTTTGTATCTGCTATTGAAAGGACAGATCACACAAGAATACCTAACACTTTAAAACTTTGCTCAAAGCCTTGTTGGAGTTTAGTCACTTAGCTGTGTACGACTTTTTGCAGTCCGATGGACTATAGCCTGCCAGGTTCTTCTGTCCATGGTATTTCCCAAGCAAGAATATTGGAGTGGGTTGCCATTTCCTTCTCTAGGGGATCTTCCCAACCTAGGGATCGAACCTGGGTCTCCTGTTTGGCAGGCGGATTCTTTACCACTGAGCCACTTGGGAAGCCCTAGGCTATACCTAAATGAGTATATTTATCTGTCACCCAATTCTGGGAAGATATAAATAATACTTTGTTCAACAAAATCTTCTCTTGTGACTATTTAAATTTTTTTTTTTTACCTTGGTATTAGATGAATGTACACATATTCACAAACAGTGACTAGAGAGCATAGTTTATATAAGGAAAAACCCAATGATTACTCATAAAAGGTTCTTACCGAGGTAACTGTCGAATGTCTCCAGAGTACTGTTCATATTTGTAATTTACCACATACCACTGGGAACTATAAAATTTACAAGCCTGAAAGGAAAAAATGACAGTTAAAATTTATCATTCAAATATCAGCTATCCTGACAAGAAGCAAGGTGAATTCAGTGTTCATTATCTCCGGGTTAATGTTAAGGTGGCTATGTGAGTGATTTTAAGGTAGGTAAGAACACGTTCATTATGATCATTTCATTTTTCAGTGAAAGGGAAATCTAACCCTTCCCAGAATCTTACAGGAGGAACCATTTAACATATTTACTCTACTTTTCTCCATCAAGGAAAGCCTAATTTAATCATCTGCTGAATCATAACCAGATATGTCAAGTACCTCAAGTACTGTCATTTTTTCAGTTTTCCTTGGCAATCCTTTATTTAACAGTTCTTCATAATGAAAGATGTTATTAGTTATATGTCATCCTTTCATCATAATTTTAGCCTATTTCTTCTTGTTCTTGCATCAGCAAACCTATCCTTTTCCTCTTTATAACAACCCTGTTGCCAACTATAGTTTTTCAGTTTACCTCATTGCCTTCCGAGCCCCGCCTTCTCCCTGATCATTCATTGATTTTTTTATAAGTATATGTGAGTAAAAGATGACCAAAAACCTTTTAAAACACCAAGTTAATAGTGCAAAAGAATCAACTTACAGTGGTTCATAATGGCTGAATTTACAGTATTCACTGATGGCAAATATTCCCCAAACACCATGTATGCACCGCCTGGCACAGCACTGACCGTGTACTGGTAATGGGGATTCCACTAGCTGGTTTTTAAGATTCCTTTCAATTCTAAAATTACATGAATCTGGGAATTAAACAGCAACAGCACAGCTATAAGGATATCTGTCCTCTAGCATTAGTAGGAAAAAATGAGGAGTAATAGACTTACTGCAATATAAGAGATAAGACCTCTGATTGTCTTTGTAACCAAGAAGGGGACAGGCAAGGAGATCTCTTTGTGAGAATCATTATTCAGGATGTAGAAGCCCTGCAGCAAAGAAAGCACTGGCCCTGTCTTAGCAGGAACAGACAGTGGGAGGGAATGGCCCCGAGATGGGTACAGAATGGGAGGTGGAGAGCCCTGGGTGGGCACCTGCTCGAAGGTGCCCAGGGAAGGCAGGGAGAGGGACTGGAGTCCTCAGCCGCTCCCGATTTCTCTGGCCTCGAACTTTCTCAATACCGTTGCCTTACTTGTTCAGGGAAACACCCACACACAAATGGGGGCTGACGGCAAACAATGTGTGAGGCTAGGACAAAGACAGGAGGGGGGGAGTGGCAGCAGCGGGACAGGAGAAAAGAAGAGATAAAAACACAACAGCTGCAAGACAAATGGATGTGGATAACAGCCACAGGGAATCCAGCGGATGTGTACTGACTCTGGATGGAGAAGAGGAATGTGAATGAAACTGAATATTTAGCTAATGTTCTGTTTTTTAACTTGCCAATTTCCGAGCCAACTGTTGAAACCACATGTTTCTGGAAATAAGAGGAAATCTGAGCCCTGATATATTCCTTGGCTAGAAAGTTCCATCTTCATTCTGGATAAAAATTGCAGGGATTCAGGCAAGGAGAAAAAGACCCACAGCATCCCAACCGAAGGAGGCAAAACATTCATGATTATGGTTCTTTCCCATCCTCTCTCATTTCCTTACTTCCCTTTCTCAACACTTTGCTGTAGTTCTCAAAGGGTACAAAATAGAAAACAAAAACATAAAACTCATCCCTTTTTGGCAGTTCCTTTCAATCTTTTTGTTTTTTGTTTTTTTTCCTGGTGCATAGTTTTACCTAACTGTCCTTGAATATTTGAATTGAAGTGCTATTTTTATTCACTGAATGGTATCAGTTCAGTTCAGTCACCCAGTCGTGTCCAACTCTGTGATCCCATGGACTGCAGCATGCCAGGCTTCCCTGTCCATCACCAACTCCCGGAGCTTGCTCAAACTCATGCCCATTGAGTTGGTGATGACACCCAACCATCTCATCCTCTGTCGTCTCCTTCTCCTCCTGCCTTCAATCCTTCCCTTAAAGGTATATTCTAGATATCCTAAATATTTTCTACTTTTGCTTTTCAAGTTCTATGACACTTTAAATAAGTAGAATAAAGTCGCACAGCCTAATTTATCAACCAAGTCTCTTAGTTCATTAATATGGTTAATAAACATTTTTGAAGCCATACTCTGTACCTAGGGATTTTCCTTGGTGATGCAAATACATCAGTGAAAAGGACGAAAATTCATGATCTTTTAAAACATAAGCCCTTGTGAAAAGCTGGTCAATAGACACAAAAGTAAGTAAATTGAAGGAGGATGGTAGAGTTGGGAGAAGGAGGACAATTTAAATAGACTCATTAGGGTGAGTCTTACAAAGAAGGTGACATCTGAGCAAGACTTATAGAAGGGCTTCCCTGGTGGCTCAGATGATAAAGAATCAGCTGCAATGCAGGAGACCTGGATTTGATCCCTGGGTCAGGAAGATCCCCTGGAGAAAGGAATGGCTACTCACTCCAGTATTCTTGCTTGGAGAATTCCATGGACAGAGGAGCCTGGTGGGCTACAGTCCATGGGGTCATGAAGAGTCAGACAGGACTAAGCAACTAACTCAAACACTATAAAGGGGAGAGAGTGAGTCATTCTTAAGGCTATTTCAAATTTTGTGCCATTGCAGGAAAAAATGCTTCAGAGTATATCTTCACACATTTATTCCTCTCATTCTCCCCCAAGTCTGATCCATTTTGGATTATTTTCTTAAGATAAAGTGTTCAAAGCATTTTAAAGATTCTTGATTAAAAAACCTGCCAAACTAATATATACTCTTTATATAAATATATAAGAGGGTATAGAACTGAACCAAGAACTACAGGGCTTCATTCTTGGGCTGGAACTAGTATTGACTTCCAACAAGACTTTTGTAACTCATTTCATTTATTATGATCTCCGATTTAGCAGCTGAACATTCAGGACATTAGACTGGATTAGAAATTTCTGTCTCATAATATCTATCTTCTGCTTCATTGACTACAGCACAGCCTTTGACTGTGTGGATCACAACAAACTGGAAAATTCTTCAAGAGATGGGAATACCAGACCACTTTACCTGCCTCCTGAGAAATCTGTATGCAGGTCAAGAAGCAATGTTAGAAACAGTCATGGAACAACAGACTGGTTCCAAATTGGGAAAGGAGGATGTCAAGGCTGTATATTGTCACAATGATTATTTAACTTATATGCAGAATACATCATGTGAAATGCCTGGCTGGATGAAGCACAAGCTGGAATCAAGACTGCCGGGAGAAATATCGATAGCCTCAGATATGCAGATGACACCACCCTTATGGCAGAAAGTGAAGAAGAACGAAACAGCCTCTTGATGAAAGTGAAAGAGGAGAGTGAAAAAGCTGGCTTCAAACTCAACATTCAAAAAACTAAGATCATGACATCCAGTCCCATCACTTCATGGCAAATAGATGGAGAAACAATGGAAATAGTGACAGACTAATTTTTTGGGCTCCAAAATCACTGCAGATGGTGACGGCAGCCATGAAATTAAAAGATGCTTGCTCCTTAGAAGAAAAGCTATGACCAACCTAGACAGCATATTAAAAAGCAGAGACATTAATTACTTTGCTGACAAAGTTCTGACTAGTCAAAGCTATGGTTTTTCCAGTAGTCATGTACAGATGTGACAGTTGGACCATAAAGAAGGCTGAGCGCTGAAGAATTGATGCTTTTGAACTATGGTGTTGGAGAAGACTCTTAAGAGTCCCTTGGACTTCAAGGAAATCAAACCAGTACAGCTTAAAGAAAATCAGTCCTGAATATTCACTGGCAGGACTGATGGTGAAGCTGAAGCTCCAATACTTTGGCCACCTGATGTGAAGAGTCGATTCATTAGGAAAGACCCTGATGCTGGGAAAGATTGAAGGCGGGAGAAGAAGGGGATGGCAGAGGATGAGATGGTTGGATGGCATCACTGATTCAATGGACATGAGTTTCAGCTGATGTAGAGCTGGGAGGTGGTGATGGACAGGGAGGCCTGGCATGCTGCAAGTCCATGGGGTCACAAAGAGTCGGACATGACTGAGTGACTGAATTGACTTAACTGACTGACTTTCTTATATCGGTATAGCCTGGTAAAAACCTCTTTTGTTTTGCAGTGGCAAGTGTTTGTCAGATACTGTACTACTAGGTCCTTTACATACAATCTTAAGAAGCACTACATGAGATTTTGTTATTCCCATTTTATAGACCACAGAGGCAAGGAAAGGCTTAGACTTCTGCCCAAGATCCCACACATGACAGAAGCAGGATTTCAAAGTGGATTTATCTGACTTAAGTCTGTTGAAGTCATTTATGAGTTGTTTGATAACTGCAGACTTCTGTTTTTTTTTCAAATCACATCTGAACTATCAAGCCAAATGTTTCCTGTGGTGTTTCTCTCTGTCTTGAAGTCAGACGGATCTGGTTTTGAATTTTGGTCTTAATTGGGAGATCTCAATTAAGTGATTTAGTATTCTAATTTTTTTATCTGTCTAAATAATACCACCTTCTTTAGGTTCAATTCCTATATACCTAACTGAGGGTAAATAATCAATAAATATTTGATTGAAAAATCAGTTTTGCCAGCGAGTTTGGCTCATTCTATAAATCACATACATACTAGTGGAGAATAACAACTTGTTTTTCTTGACTTATTCAAGTATAGTTTTAGAGAGCTATCTAAGCTCTGATAATCACAGTGTTCTGTTTTTTTTTTTTTTTTAAATCAAACTCCTGAATTTATTTGTTAGGTTTCTTATATCTGGTAGTGGGTAGATGAAGATTTAGGTTGAATTAGATGACCCTCAGGAATCTTTCTAAATCAGTGATTTCTCCGATTCTGAGGAAGCCAGTGGATTTTACAAACATAAATTTTTCTCCTACATAGTTAGGCATTTTAGAAATGTTACACATAGAAAATTATTCTCTATTCTTTGTTCTAGCCCACATACTCACTCTAAGAAGCTCATTAAGGACTATTATAATTATGACAACTCCTCTTTGTCCAAAAATGAAGCTGAAGTGACCTGTTGAAATTCAGAGCCACAGACTATAACTCTGCTTGTTACAATGAGGCAATGGTCCCATTTTCTCCTTAAAAATTATTAATACCTAGCCCACAATACTGGTTTCAAAATACCCACTTCTTTTCCCCTTGAAAATAGGGGGCTGCCATAATCAGCTTCAAAGATGAAGGCTGGATGTCCAACAAAAGTTTGTTGAACTGGTTAATTTTTCCAAAGAGCAATGCCCTGGTTCACACTTTATTCATTTATTACATTTGCTTGTTCAGCCTTTATCTGGCCATTTCTGCCTGTTATTTTTTTAGACACATAAAAATTTGAGTCAGGTCAACTTGGCCAAAGGCTTTTAAACCATTAGGATAGTGTTTCCTAAACTGTGTTGTGTCCATGGGGGTTACTAATTAAAATGCAGGTTCCTGGGCCCTATAGGGGATTCACTGAATCCGAATCTCTAGAGGGGGCCTTGAAATCCATCAGTCCACTGGAGTGACAATATGACTATATCCTTAACATGTTGTCTGCCTAGGAACTGAAAACATTAGGGTCCCAGCTTCATGCAGGGAATTCTAGTAACTGAGATGATGCTCCAGTGTTATTCAAGAAGGCATGGCCTTTTATAAGGGCAGGGAGCATACCAACTCCAGCATGCGGCCTTTACTGATAGGAGACATTCAATACATATTTTTAATGAATGAAACTTCCATGTTTTTTTTCCTTTAGAAATAAATAAATAGGACACCTTAAAAGTTCTAAATATCTAAATACTTTAGAAAAGATTGGACCACTGTAAAGGGTATCTTAAAACACTATAAACAAAATATTTCATTTTTCTCCCCTTTCTTTCCCTTTTTAGAAAATCATCTGTTGCCAACATCCATTGGATCATTGAAAAAGCATGGGAGTTTCAGAAAACATCTACTTCTGCTTTATTGACTACACCAAAGCCTTTGACTGTTTGGATGACAACAAACAATGGAAAATTCTTAAAGAGATGGGAATATCAGACCACCTGACTGGCCTCCTGAGAAAATTGTAAGCAGGTCAAGAAGCAACAGTTAGAACTGGACATGGAACAACAGACTGGTTCCAAATAGGAAAAGGAGTACATCGCTGTATATTGTTACCCTGCTTATTTAACTTATATGTAGAGTACATCATGCGAAATGCCAGGCTGGATGAAGCACAAGCTGGAATCAAGAATGCCGGGAGAAGTATCAACAACCTCAGATATGCAGATTAGACCACCCTTATGGCAGAAAGTGAAGAAGAATTAAAGAGCCTCTTGATGAAAGTGAAAGAGGAGAGTGAAAAAGCTGGCTTCAAACTCAACATTCAGAAGACTAGGATCATGGCATCCAGTCCCATCACTTCATGGCAAATAGATGGAGAAATAATGGAAACAGTGAGAGACTTTATTTTTGGGGGGCTCCAAAATCACTGCAGATGGTGACTGCAGCCATGAAATTAAAAGATGCTTACTCATTGGAAGAAAAGGTATGACCAACCCAGACAGCATATTAAAAAGCAGAGACATTACTTTGCCAACAAAGGTCTGTCTCATCAAAGCTATGGTTTTTCCAGTAGTCATGTATGGATGTGAGAGTTGGACTATAAAGAAAGCTGAGTGCCAAAGAATTGATGCTTTTGAACTGTGGTGTTGGAGAAGACTCTTGAGAGTCCCTTGGACTGCAAGGAGACCCAACCAGTCCATCCTAAAGAGCAGTCCTGGGTGTTCACTGGAAGGACTGATGCTGAAGCTGAAACTCCGATACTTTGGCCACCTCATGCGATGAACTGACTCATTGGAAAAGATCCTGATGCTGGGAAAGATTGAAGGCCAGAGGAGAAGGGGACAACAGAGGATGAGATGGCTGGATGGCATCACCGATTCGATGGACATGAGTTTGAACTGGTGATGGACAGGGAAGCCTTTCATGCTGCAGTCCATGAGGTCGCAAAGAGTCAGACATGACTGAGCGACTGAACTGAACTGAACTTAGAAAATCATCAGAATCAATTCAAATCTTGTTACTTACCTCAAATAGCAATTTGAGTTTGGCAATGTAATCTGTCCAGCTCTTAAAAAGGCTGATTATTAGATTCTGACTACAGAGTAATAAGCAGGCAATAGATGGCTTTTTAGATTCAAAATTATTTTTCTTCCTGGCTATAGAGGCTACTTAATTACATGACTACTGCCTTACCAGGAAGGTTTACACAACCACAAAAGGTGTTCTCTTTGGCCCTTACTTACCACTGGGATGAATCAGTATGTGTAAAATGGTGGTGGTAATTTTCAAATTAATGCCATTCTTTATAACGTTTAGAAATAATTATGACTATTTTGTAAATGTTAAAAAATGTAGCATCATGAATTTAAGTGAATTCAGGTGATTTATGTATTGAAAGAGTGGCTGGATAATTTATTGTCCACATTGAGGCACTTCAAAATGAAAAGAAATGCAATTGGCCAGGCCAACAGATAGAACATGAAACTTCTTGCAAATCAGGATATTGGTCATCCAATAAATACGTCAGTATTTTAGAAAAAGGAAAAGCCATTCTCTTTTAAAATTTAATGGGATCACATTATATATTCCTTTAAAATTAAATCATTAATTTCTGCACTATAAAAATGAGGTGAACTGCGAGTGATCTTTTAAAACTTACAGTACATTCTAAAGAGAGAAATGGAAATGAGTCTGGAGAAAATAAATGTGACTATAGATCTGACTCAGTTTCAGAAGTCATGATAGAATCTTATTTAACAGTTTTCTGAGTCTGGTTTTTTAAAAATATTATTTGATATTAGATAATGTTGCTATGTATATAAATATGCCTATACAGTGTAAAACAGAATGTTATAGCAAAGGCCAAACATATGTGAAAATAATTTTTAAACTATTATGTTTGAATTATAGAATTGTCTAAATTGCTGTCTTGGTTGATTCAAACTGAAAGTGAATCAAGATATTTGGCTTGTCTTTTCAAAATGTGCTGCATTAAGGCAACTGAACAAACTTTAAAATTAGACTTTCAAAAGTCATATCTGTGCCTAATCTGGGGGAATACACGTTAATTTTCCAGCTAGTTATCCCAGCTATTTTGTCAGGACATAATAAATGGATGATACTAAAAAACAACAACAACAAACAAACAAAAAAAAACCTTTGATAAAATTATGATTTAATCATTCTTTTCATATAATTCAAAAATTATAATTCAATGCAATTGAAATTTTAGGTTCAAACTTATGAGGAATCTTTATTTTTATTTTTATATTCCACGGTTTCTGATTTATATTTCTGTCTTTATTAAGTTCAGTTCAGTACAGTTGCTCAGTCGTGAACGACTCTTTGTGACCCCATGAATCACAGCATGCCAGGCCTCCCTGTCCATCACCATCTCCCGGAGTTCACTCAGACTCATGTCCATCAAGTCCGTGATGCCATCCAGCCATCTCATCCTCTGTGGTCCCCTTCTCCTCCTGCCCCCAATCTCTCGCAGCATCAGAGTCTTTTCCAATGAGTCAACTCTTCACATGAGGTGGCCAAAGTACTGGAGTTTCAGCTTCAGCATCATTCTCTCCAAAGAAATCCCAGGGTTGATCTCCTTCAGAATGGACTGGTTGGATCTCCTTGCAGTCCAAGAGACTCTCAAGAGTCTTCTCCAACACCACAGTTCAAAAGCATCAATTCTTCAGAGCTCAGCCTTCTTCCCAGTCCAACTCTCACATCCATACATGACCACTGGAAATACCATAGCCTTGACTAGACAGACCTTAGTCGGCAAAGTAATGTCCCTGCTTTTGAATATACTATCTAGGTTGGTCATAACTTTTCTTCCAAGGAGTAAGCGTCTTTTAATTTCATGGCTGCAGTCACCATCTGCAGTGATTTAGGAGCCCAAAAAAATAAAGTCTGACACTGTCTCCACTGTTTCCCCATCTATTTCCCATGAAGTGATGGGACCAGATGCCATGATCTTCATTTTCTGAATGTTGAGCTTTAAGCCAACTTTTTCACTCTCCTCTTTCACTTTCATCAAGAGGCTTTTTAGCTCCTCATCACTTTCTGCCTTAAGGGTGGTGTCATCTGCATATCTGAGGTTATTGATATTTCTCCCGGCATTCTTGATTCCAGCTTGTGCTTCTCCCAGCCCAGCGTTTCTCATGATGTACTCTGCATAGAAGTTAAATAAGCAGGGTGACAATATACAGCCTTGACGTACTCCTTTTCCTATTGGGAACCAGTCTGTTGTTCCATGTCCAGTTCTAACTGTTGCTTCCTGACCTGCATACAGATTTCTCAAGAGGCAGGTTAGGTGGTCTGGTATTCCCATCTCTTTCAGAATTTTCCACAGTTTATTGTGATCCACACAGTCAAAGGCTTTGGCATACTCAATAAAGCAGAAATAGATATTTTTCTGGAACTCTCTTGCTTTTTCCATGATCCAGCGGATGTTGGCAATTTGATCCCTGGTTCCTCTGCCTTTATAAAACCAGCTTGAATATCAGGGAGTTCACGGTTCACGTATTGCTGAAGCCTGGCTTGGAGAATTTTGAGCATTACTTTACTAGCATGTGAGATGAGTGCAATTGTGTAGTAGTTTGAGCATTCTTTGGAATTGCCTTTCTTTGGGATTGGAATTAAAACTGACCTATTCCAGTCTTGTGGCCACTGCTGAGTTTTCCAAACTTGCTGGCATATTGAATGCAGCACTTTCACAGCATCATCTTTCAGGATTTGAAACAGCTCAACTGGAATTCCGTCACCTCCACTAGCTTTGTTCGTAGTGATGCTTCTAAGGCCCACTTGACTTCACATTCCAAGATGTCTGGCTCTAGATTAGTGATCACATTATCATGATTATATGGGTCGTGAAGATCATTTTTGTATAGTTCTTCCATGTATTCTTGCCACCTTTTCTTAATATCTTCTGCTTCTGTTAGGTCCAGACCATTTCTGTCCTTTATCGAGCCCATCTTTGCATGAAATGTTCCCTTGGTATCTTTAATTTTCTTGAAGAGATCCCTAGTCTGTTCCATTCTGTTGTTTTCCTCTATTTCTTTGCATTGATTGCTGAAGAAGGCTTTCTTATCTCTTCTTGCTATTCTTTGGAACTCTGCATTCAGATGCTTATATCTTTGCTTTTCTCCTTTGCTTTTCACCTCTCTTCTTTTCACAGCTATTTGTAAGGCCTCCCCAGACAGCCATTTTGCTTTTTTGCATTTCTTTTCCATGGGGATGGTTTTGATCCCTGTCTCCTGTACAATGTCACAAACTTCATTCCATAGTTCATCAGGCACTCTATCTATCAGATCTAGGCCCTTAAATCTATTACTCACTTCCACTGTATAATCATAAGGGATTTGATTTAGGTCATACCTGAATGGTCTAGCGGTTTTCCCTACTTTCTTCAATTTAAGTCCGAATTTGGTAATAAGGACTTCATGATCTGAGCCACAGTCAGCTCCTGGTCTTGTTTTTGTTGACTGTATAGAGCGTCTCCATCTTTGGCAGCAAAGAATATAATCAATCTGATTTCGGTGTTGACCATCTGGTGATGTCCATGTGTAGAGTCTTCTCTAGTGTTGTTGGAAGAGGGTGTTTGCTATGACCAGTGCATTTTCTATTAGTCTTTGCCCTGCTTCATTCCGCATTCCAAGGCCAAATTTGCCTGTTACTCCAGGTGTTTCTTGACTTCCTACTTTTGCATTCCAGCCCCCTATAATGAAAAGGACATCTTTTTTGGGTGTTAGTTCTAAAAGGTCTTGTAGGTCTTCATAAAACCATTCAACTTCAGTTTATTCAGTGTTACTGGTTGGGGCATAGACTTGGATAACTGTGATATTGAATGGTTTGCCTTGGAGATGAACAGAGATCATTCTGTTGTTTTTGAGATTGCATCTAAGTACTGCATTTCGGACTCTTTTGTTGACCATGATGGCTACTCCATTTCTTCTGAGGGATTCCTGCCCACAGTAGCAGATGTAATGGTCATCTGAGTTAAATTCACCCATTCCAGTCCATTTTAGTTCGCTGATTCCTAGAATGTCGACGTTCACCCTTGCCATCTCTTGTTTGACCACTTCCAATTTGCCTTGATTCATGGACCTGACGTTCCAGGTTCCTATGCAATATTGCTCTGTCTTTATTCACTTACCACCAAACATAGAATGACTCTTATTGTGAAGAAGTCTAGAGGAATTCAATTTAGAATTGGAACCATTTTGCATACTTAGTGGAGAAGGAAATGGCAACCCACTCCAGTTTTCTTGCCTGGATAATTCCATGGACAGAAGAGCCTGGTGGGCTACAGTCCCTGGGGTCACAAAGAGTCAGACATGACTGAATGACTAACACTTGCATATTTGGAAAGAAGACTACTATTCTAGGGAATTGAACAACTAGGAAATATATTTCTTCAGGATGGTTAATGTAAAACACAAAAAAATTTGACTTCATTTTCAAATTTCATTTTCCATATACATTCTATTTAATGCCACTAAAGAGTAGATTAATTTGAATTTGCCATAATCAACATTCATATATTTATATCTGTGTGTATGTGTGTGTATGTGTGTGCACTCAGTCGTGTCTGACTCTTTGCAACACCATGGATTATAGCCTGCCAGGCTCCTCTGTCCATGGGATTTTCCAGGCAAGAATACTGGAGAAGGGTGCCATTTCCTTCTCCAGGGGATCTTCCTGATCCAGGGTTTCAACCCTCATCTCCTGCATTGGCAGGAAGATTATTTATCATTGAGCTTTACTATCATACATTTAGTATATTAAAAAAAAAAATTGGGTGATCCATTTTATTCTGACCATGACAGAAAAAAATCATTATATAAACTAGGCCTACATACTGGTTAACAGATTTTGATATCATTTTCCATTAAATTCTTGAAGTTGCAAAATAAATATGGCTGTACATATAAAAATACTTTTAAAAGTACATACAATATAAAATTCCCTTAACATCCAACAAGACCTTCACTAATCAATTAAAAGCCTCTTCAAAACAGAAACAAAAATCTTTTTATTTGCACTAATTAAGAAAATATTATGAATTATTTGCAATTTGGAGAGGTTTTTTTATAACTGTGTTTCCCCCAATGTGTTCAGTTGCTAAGCCATGTCTTACTCTTTGCAACTCCATGCACTGCAGCATGCCAGGCTTCCCTGTCCCAGAGTTTGCTCAAATTCATGTCCATTGAGGAGGGGATACTATTTAATCTTCTCTTCTGTCACCTCGTTCTCCTTCTTCTCAGTCTTTCCCAGCATCAGGGTCTTTTCCAATGAGTCGGCTCTTTGCATCAGGTGGCCAAAGTACTGGAGCTTCAGCTTCAGCATCAGTCCTTCTAGTGAATATTCAGGGTCGATTTTCTTTAGGATTGGGGCTTCCCTGGTGGCTCAGAGGTTAAAGCATCTGCCTGGAAAGGGACTGACTGGTTTGATCTTGCTGTCCAAGGGACTCCTTGGACACTTCTTCTCCAGCACTACAAACTGTGCACGTACCCCTGATGTCAGAGCAGAGGAACTAGTTCTAGACTGAAGAAAACCATGCTTACTACGCTCTGGTCCAAGGTTAATGAATGCATTAGAACCACTCATTTCTGCCCAATGTTTCAGATTCTGAAAACAGCTTTCATTTTTTTACTTAATTTATTTATACATGCAAAGAAACCCTGGAATTATTTATTGAAAGACTTATTCTTATTTCTTGGTAAGTTTAATTGCACATTATTCTACATATGAGATTCAAACTATTTGTATAAAGTACAAAGGCATTTTGGTCAAAAGAATGGTTTCTTTATACAAGTATACAATATACAGTTCAAAATTAAAGATAAAATATATAAAATTATTTTAACCATAAAAGAAAAGAAATTGCTTGACAAGATGCATTTCATTTTGTTTAGATATATTTCTTTCAGTTAACAAAATGACACTGCATGAAATACATTTAAAATCAAGGCTAATCTCCCTCTCCCCATAATTTTCTTGAAATGCTAGGACCCATGTTGTTTAAAATCTTCTCTCAACATGATGCAGCTTTTATCCTGACTATTCATAATTTTCTTGTGAATTAATTGAACACCACTTATCTGAGTCCAGATGGTGGAAGAGGAAGAAGGAGAGAAAGAAATTTCATTTTCAATATTTTGGTACATAATTTAATAGTCTACTGAACTATTTTTAACTTCAGGATTCAGTGTTGTACCTGAAGAGTTCCAATATTTTTACTGGGTTTACTCTCAAGGCACTTCCTAGGTAAGGTGACAAACATATACCTTCTTTGACAAGATAACACACTTTGCTTCTGTTCAGAGTTCACCCAGCAGTAATCAGGTTGTGATCAAAGTTTATGAAACTGCTCTGTTAAAGAACAACTGGTGACTCTCAATTACCAAATCCAGTGAATTACCCAATCTTGACACGTCACTGGTGTTTTATATCATTGCCTCACTCTCGCTACTGACAATTCTTTGATTCTAAGAAATCATTTCTCCTTGTTTTCTTCCTACCGCCTGGTCCACTGGTCCACTTCTTGTGTTGGGCTCTCTTTCCCAGCCTTACGTGGGAACATCACTCAGGGACCTGCCTCGTGGCATTCCTGGGCAAGTTCTTCCAGATTCAGAGTTTCGATTTTTAAAGACAGAGCCCGAGCCCACCCCTTCCTACTATATTGAGACCTATGTATGTATCTTGTTGAATCTCTTGCTCTGCATGTCACTCAGAGATGTCATCTAATTGTCTTCATCCATCTCTGCTTGAGCAATCTGTACTTTCTTCTGGGTACCTTATTTAAATTACTGACACAACTATCAAACTAATAGCCCAAGCTGGAAATGTGGGCGTCATCACCAACACAGTTTTCTCTTCTCCATCACCAACTCCTGTGAATTCTATCTCCTTAACCGTTCTCTACTGTTACCACCATTATCTGCCACATGTTAGTACAGATCTTTAACCCAGCTAGGCTATTAAAATAGTCTCTCTGGCTTGAACTCTACCGTGCCCCCAATTCCTGTTGATTTTCTTCCATCAGATTTACATCGGCATTTCTGAGAGACATTTCTCAAGATACCCAGGGGGGAAGCAGAATTTCTCCATGGCCAAAAAAATCCTGGGGACTATTTCATGCCATTATTCTCTTCTAAGGCAGACTCTGTGGATGCTAGCTGGTTAAAGAACTTTGTGGGTGTTTGTGACCATGAACATCCTGCAGTTCCGGCTTTCTGCAGAACACTCCGTGCCTATGTGAAATCAGTGTCTGCTCTGATCTTAATCAACTTTTTCCCGGTTTTTATTGTGCATTTTCTATGGAAGCCTAGCGACTTCAATGACATTTATTCTGTCTTCTTTGAATCTAGTTTGTTTTCCCTATTTAATCTTGGGTTCTTTTATCATTTTTTTTTTTCATGGAAAATTCAATTATTGCTGGTCTGGAAGCCCTGTTTAAAAATCTGAACTTTTCCTTGCCTCAGTAACTTAGTACTTTCTGGATGAGTACAGTACATAATCATTGTGTATGTGTGTGTATATATATTCAGATACAGATGTAGATATAGATATTTTGCTTCTATTCTTTTAATGCTTCCATGACTCTTAAATCTATGAGTGTTTCATGTCTTGACCAAAGTGAGACTTGGATTCTTGATTTCATGACTTATGCCTCACTTCATTGTTAGTCTACTCCTGATGCAGGTTGATTTCTAGAAATCACAGAAGGCTTTGCTGGCAGAGTAACTTGCTGCCTTAGTACTTACTATATTTCCGAGCTATTCAGATGAAGTGGTCCCTGGACCCTTGCTCCCTGTTGAGTCACTATATTAACCTCAATTCTGTACTTGCTCATCTTCTTTGTTAAGAGAGACCAAACCAAGAGCTTAGCATTAATTAATGTTTTGTGTACATTAAAATGAAAACTTTGCTGCTAAAGTTTTGCTTGAGAAGTTTGCCTCCTATTTATAGATCCCTTTAATTGCTCCCGTGACCTTCCAGTGGAAGGAAGTGGTGCTTGTTTTATCATGGAAGTCTTTTATAATTTTTATAGTTATAGATGTTGATTTTAGGCTATTTATGAGATGAAGACATTGCTTCCCAGTCATGTTCCAAGTGTTTTCATACTATTGCTATATTTATTTTTAGAAACATGGCATTGGTATTATTAATATCCTCATTTAAAGACAGAGAAACTGAGGCAGAAAGATAAAATCTTATCTAAATGAAGGATATATTCCCTTGTGCACAGTGAAAATAGCCCCATTAGATCAGGGTATTAAGAGCATGATTTAAAGGTGTTTTTCAAAGGGTCACAGGTAAAAGTGGTTAAGAGCATGGTATTAATTCCCACTCTGTGGGAATGTGGGCCAGTTATTGATCATTCAGAACCTGCTTTGTAGGGTTTAAAATGAGGTAGCAGTTCTGTAACATTAAATGCTCTCTCTCTCTACATATATATATGTATATATACATATATATACCTACATATCTAACCTATATATAGAATGTTGCCGAACTCTGACCTGTGTTAGTTTTCCATAACTGTGAAGTGCTTTAGTGGATGTGAAGTACACCTATACTTTTGTCTGGGGGAATACTTAACCTTACATTTCATAGACACAAAAGAGAATTAATAACAGATAAAACAGTAAAGGAAGAGATTGCTCATTTTATTTAAGTTCCCATTAAAAGCACAAAGTTATTCAAGATTTGAAAAAGGAAAGAATGGCCACCGCCTTTCCTAAGAGGCTCAGAGTTGTCAAAAGTAGAGTGTAGAGAGGCAGAATGCAAAATTAGTGTTGAACTTGGGGTGTTTAAATAAGATTCATGTCAATTTGTTGCCTAGCAATCAGGGTATTTATCCTTGCCACCTAGTGGGGAGCAACAGGGCAACTGAGCACAGGGTGGATCCAAAAGTTTTCTTAGTGCAATACGGCAGCCACTGTAAGGGGAACACATGTTTCTACAAAATCCTACAAAAATGGCAATGTGAATTCACTTCAGGGCTGGCTTACTACTCTGGTTGGAAAAATTCAGTCAATGTTTTGCAAAGTATGGCCCAATAACCACAGGCATTAGGATTACAAAGCTACAGGGGGTTGTTAGGGTGAAGACTGAGGCAAGTGTTCTTTCCAGAGGGCAGCTATAGCAAAGCACACATGGCAGTCAGCATCGTGGTTAAGAGGCTAGGGGCCGGAGAGCATGGGTTGGGATGCTGGACCCGTCTCTTCCCAGCTGTATAATGCTGTACGTGTTCCTTAATTTTTCTATGAAAGTTTCCTCATCATTAGAAGGTGATGATGATGATGAAACCTATGTCTGTAATTATTGCAAGGAAAGGCCTGAGAAGCATATCTGGCCCAAAGTAACTAGTCAATAACGATCAGCAGCTATTAGCTACTGAGGTCAAGACTTCTTGGCAGCCTACTTCTCTGGGGTTATTTCTCAGTCTTAACTCAGTCTTAACCCAGCTCTCTGGGGACCCCTTCCTTTTTATCTACTGTCTCCAGGCTCGACTATTCATATTTCTTTATCGTCATGTGATGTTTGTCTTCCATCCCAAGGCATAAGTTTTCCCTTTATCTCCATCCTTAAAAACAAGTACAACTATGAGGCTCTTCACAGGCTTTTCACTACTAGTGATCTGGAAAAATGAGCAGGGAAAAAAGAGTTTCTTCCCAGGCTTCTTCCACTTTCTTCTACTTTAGATCCACAAGGGTGGGAAAAACATGGTAAGAAGATTCATTCACACTGTCAAGGCAGATGCTCTGTCCTGAGATTCACAACAGAAAAGTTTAGGGTGATGAAGTCTCTAAAGTGACTACCTATTGACTGGAAGCATACAGTTGGATTTTAACTTTTGGAGACAATTTTAGGGAATAGATTCAAGTTGCTTCCAATTTTTGCAGTATTTTTAGATATACTCTAACTTTTAAAAAATATTTTTTATTAAAAAAATTTGTTTGTAACCACAACAATACAGAATCTATACATTGGGCATTTCACTTAATGCACTTAAATGTGTATAATTTTTATTGCCTACTTATTATTGTAAAATGCAGATGTTCCAAAACATATTCAACCCCACTTATATCAGCGGATATTACAAATTGGGCTTCCCTGGTGGCTCAGTGGTAAAGAACCCTCCTGCCAATGCAGGAGACTCGGGCTCAGTCCCTGCGTTGAGAAGATCCTCTGGAGAAGGAAATGGCAATCCACTCCAGTATTCTTGCCTGGGAAATCCCACGGACAGAGGAATCTTTCAGGTTACAGTCCATGGGGTTGAAAAGAGTTGGACATGACTGAGCAACTGAGCATGCATGCATGCACACTGTACTCATGCTTGTAGTTATATTTTATGCTCTAGTGTTTGTTTTTCTAAAATGTATGTTGCATATTTATATGCATTTGAGTATCTCTAAATGCCATAGACATGTGAGAATTAGAAACATTATGTGATAGCGTTTGCCTCCCTATATGCCTACTCTCATTTCTTCATTCAGATATCATACATCATTTTTGTTTTAATTTGTTTTTCTATGATTACATGTGTAGCTTGGCAAATCTACGTTCCTCTGGGACAACTTAAAATTCCTGCTCTTTTTGAATTTCCTGCTCCTTTCTTTGTGTTCATATTTCTTGGGTTATTTACCTTTTTCTTATTAATTTATAGAATTTTGTGTATTAGGAATGTCTGTGGGGGAGTGTGGGAAAAGATATGAGTTGTGAATAAATTCTCTAACCATTTTCTTTGGCTTTATTGATGGCACCATTCATCATCAAAATTCAAGACTTTGTTAAATGCATGCATTTTTCATAACTTTTCATTTTAAAATGTCTTCCCATGTTTTCACAGCTTCTGCTTTTGAAATTAAGATATAAAAAATTCATCTGGAATTAATTTTTACATGTACTGTTAGATACAGCCCTAACTACTTTTGTCCAAAATGGCTAGCCAAGTGGTATTTGTAGAACAGTCCACCCTTCACCAGGAATTTGAGGTGCCACATTTACCATTTATCAAGTAACCATATGCATTTGGGTCTGTTTCAAATACTTGGTTTCTTTCACTGGCTAATTATTATTATTATTTTTTTTAATTTCAGAAGGCAGAGAATGATGGAGAATGTCTATTTTTAAGAGTTAACATTTATCTAATACCAAAGAAATAAAAAAAAAACTAGAGCCAGATTTCACTCATGAATATAAATGCAAAAATTTGAAAAAAATTAGCAATTCTAATGCAGCAAAGAATTAAGGTAGAAATACAACTTGAACAAGAAAGTTTAAACCAGAAACACAAGTATGTATTCATAGGACAGTAACCTATTAATTCTATTGCAGCACTAAATTCAAGCAAAAAAGCTATTATGTCAATAGGCTGGATATGAATTTTGTAACACTGGGTATCCAGTCTCTATAAACACTGTGGAGACCAAAAAAGGTCCTTCTTAAACATGATAAAGACCAGAAAGACCTTCGTTAGACATTTCTTTTGTCTCTGAAACTATCATAAAACATCAAACAAGAATAAGACAGGATGCTTGATTGGAATTATTATTCAATATTGTTTTAGAGATGTTAGATAATAAGACAAAAATTAAAGAAACAATATACTTATTAGAAAAAAAGAAATTTTAAATTTGAAAATGAGTAGCTTTTAAAAAATATCAGCAATAAATAGTAAGGAAAGAAGTCTACTCACAATTTTGCAACAATACTATAAAATATGTGGAAATAAATTGAACAACAAAGTTAAAGATTTTTAAGAAGGAATTGTATTTAATACACTAGATAGGGTATTAAAAAAGCAGAGACATCACTTTCCTGACAGAGGTCCATATAGTCAAAGCTATGATTTTTCCAGTAATCATGTAGGGATGTGAGAGTTGGACTATAAAGAATGCTGAGCGCTGAAGAACTGATACTTTCTAACCGAGGTGTTGGAGAAGACTCTTGAGAGTCCCTTGGACTTAAAAATGGACTAAAGGAAATCAACCCTGAATATTCATTGGAAGGACTAGTGCTGAAGTTGAAGTTCCAGTACTTTGGCCAACTGATGTGAAGAATCGACTCACTGGAAAAGACCCTGATTCTAGGAAGTATTGAGAGCAAGAGGAGAAGAGGGCGACAGAGGATAAGATGGTTGGATGGCATCACTAACTCAATGAACATGAGTTTGAACAAACTCCGGGAGATAGTGAAGGACAGGGGTCACAAAGAGTCGGACACGACTGAGCAACTGAGCCACAACAACAACAAAAAGTACAATAGTTTAGTAAAGAAAACATAAAAAGACCTGGTTAAATATTCCCTGTTATGAATTTCAACATCATAAATATTTCAAATTATACCTAAGTTAACACATGCTTACTGTAGGAGTTTTGTAGACCTGGTCTCAATGATTTTGATTTGCTTGTGCAGAAAATGATTTACCAGCTTTTTTTTAAAAAAACAAAAAAACCCCAAAATAAAAAACAATGATGCCCTACGAGATATGGAAACTTCCTCTAAGGTAACTGTAAACAAAATACTTTGGTACTGATGTCATACTTTTAACAGTAAATGTGAAAACAGTATAATCAGATATTCTGATGTTTTCTGAATGACATTTTACTCATTCTTTCTCATCACCTTCTTGGAAGATGTTGTAATTTAATGTGAACTTTGAGAAAATAAATATGAAATGACAGTTGGGGAGAAAAGGACAACTCTGTGGCAAAGATGATGTGGACTGAATGGTCCAACATAAAATATATATGATTAATCAGATTAGGAATAATCTGATTAATAAACTTCTACTCATACAAATATGCTTAAAAGCTGAGGAAGGGTTTTGCTGTTTTATGTACCTTTATTAAATCCTAATTGGGATATACTATTTTCTTAGGATTAAAGATTACATTTAGATTCCACTACTTTCAATGTGATCTATGCTGGGTAAATGTTATCACTGCATTTTCTGTAAAGGAAGGACTGGCTACACTTATTCATTCAACAGCTGGTGGAGCAGATGGTAAAGAATCTGCCTGCAATGCTGGAGACCCGGGTTCGATCCCTGGGTTGGGAAGATCCCCTGGGGAAGGGAATGGCAACCCATTCCAGTATTCTTGCCTGGAGAATCCCATGAAAGAGGAGCCTGGTGGGCTATAGTCCATGGGGTTGCAAAGAGTCAGACAGGACTGAAAGGCAGATGAGAAAAGGAAAGATATGCCCATTTGAATGCAGAGTTCCAAAGAATAGCAAAGAGAGGTAAGAAGAATAGGAAAGAGAGATAAGAAGAATAGCAAAGAGAGATAAGAAAGCCTTCCTCAGTGATCAATGCAAAGAAATGGAGGAAAATAATAGAATGGGAAAGATATAGATTTTTTTCAAGAAAATAAGAGATACCAAGGGAACATTTCATGCAAAGATGGGTACAATAAAGGAAGAAATGGTATGGACCTAACAGAAGCAGAAGATATTAAGAAGAGGTGGCAAGAATACACCAAAGAATTATATAAAAAAGATCTTCATGACCCAGATAACCATGATAGTGTGATCACTCAACGAGAGCCAGACATCCTGGAATGTGAAGTCAAGTGGGCCTTAGAACGCATCACTACGAAGGAAGCTAGTGGAGGTGATGGAATTCCAGTTGAGCTATTTCAAATCCTAAAAGATGATGCTGTGAAAGTGCTGCATTCAATATGCCAGCAAATTTGGAAAACTCAGCAGTGGCTGCAGGACTGGAAAAGGTCAGTTTTCATTCCAATCCCAAAGAAAGGCAATGCCAAAGAATGCTCAAACTACTACACAATTGCACTCATCTCACATGCTAGCAGAGTAATGCTCAAAATTCTTCAAGCCAGGCTTCAACAGTAGGTGAACCGTGAGCTTCTAGATGTTCAAGCTGGATTTAGAAAAGGCAGAGGAACCAGAGATCAAATTGCCAACATCCTTTGGATCATCAAAAAAGCAAGAGAGTTCCAGAAAAACATCTACTTCTGCTTTATTGACTAGGTCAAAGCCTTTGACTGTGTGGATCAGAAAAAACTATGGAAACTTCTTAAAGAGACTGGAATACCAGACCACCTTACCTGCCTCCTGAGAAATCTGTATGCAGTCAAGAAGCAACAGTGAGAACTGGACATGGAACGACAGGACTGGTTCCAAATTGGGAAAGGAGTGCATCAAGGCTGCATATTATCACCCTGCTTATTTAACTTATATGCAGAGTACATCATGAGAAACGCTAGGCTGGATGAAGCACAAGCTGGAATCAAGATTGCCAGGAGAAATATCAATAACCTCAGATATGCAGATGACACCACCTTTATGGCAGAAAGTGAAGAAGAACTAAAGAGCCTCTTGATGAAAGTGAAAGAGGAGAGTGAAAAGTTGGCTTACAACTCAACATTAAAAAAACTAAGATCATGGCATCCAGTCCCATCACTTCATGGCAAATAGATGGAGAAGTAATGGGAACAGTGACAGACTATTTTTGCGGGCTCCAAAATCACTGCCGATGGTGACTGCAGCCATGAAATTAAAAGACACTTGTTCCTTGGAAGAAAAGTTATGGCTAACTTAGACAGCATATTAAAAAGCAGAGACATTACTTTGCCAACAAAGGTCTGTCTCATCAAAGCTATGGTTTTTCCAGTGCTCATGTATGGATGTGAGAGTTGGATTATAAAGAAAACTGAGCGCTGAAGAATTGATGCTTTTGAACTGTGGTGTTGGAGAAGACTCTCGAGAGTCCCTTGGACTGCAAGGAGATCCATCCAGTCCATCCTAAAGGGGATAAGTCCTGGGTGTTCATTGGAAGGACTGATGCTGAAGCTGAAACTCCAATACTTTGGCTACCTGATGTGAAGAGCTGACTCATTTGAAAAGACCCTGACGCTGGGAAAGATTGAAGGCCAGAGGTGAAGGGGATGACAGAGGATGAGACGGTTGGATGGTACCACCGACTTGATGGACATTAATATATGTAAGCTGTGGGAGTTGGTAAAACCTGGCATGCTGCAGTCCATGGGGTTGCAAAGAGTCAGATATGACTCAGTGACTGAACTGAACTGAGCTACTAACACTTTAATTTTCACTTTCAAACAAATGAGAAATAGCTGTTAAGTGTATGTCCAATCCCTGCCCCAAAGCTGCCTGAAGTCTGGCTAGAAGAAGCAGTTTTATACCAACTTGGAGAAGGAAATGGCAATCCACTCCAGTATTCTTGCCTGGAGAATTCTACGGACAGAGGAGACTGGTGGACTACAGTCTATGGGGTTGCAGAGTCAAACACAACTGAGTGGTTAACACACACACCAACTAAATGGAGACAGATGCTACACCAACAGAATTTATCAGTCTATTTAAGCTGTCCAAACGGTTTTGTGTGTGTGTGTGTGCTCAGTCATGTCTGACTCTTTGCGACCCTGTGGATTAATGCCCACCAGGCTCCTCTGTCCATGGAATTTTTCAGGCAAGAATACTGGAGTGGTCTGTCATTTCCTTCTCCAGGGGATTCTCCAGCCCAGGGATCGAAACTGTGTCTCTTGCGTCTCCTACATTGCCAGGCAGATTCTTTACCACTAAGCTAAAAGTAAAGTCTTTAACTGTATCGTAGTTAATACTTGACAGAAATATCTCTTTCAAAAATTTTGTTATCCAAAATTCTCACATAATATGGCATTTCCTACAAGTCAATCCAAATAAGTAAAATAAAATTAAATCTTTTTGTTAGGAATACTCAGTTATTTCTCAATGTGGGGATTTTAAATTAAGTAAAAACAAAATTTTAAAATTCTAGAACTTGAATGGTCATGAGATAATGAAAAATGATGCACAGGAAATAAGTAATAAAGGTTGAAAGACATTAACTAACTAGTGCATTTGGAATTCTCTATTGAAAAAGAGAGGGAGGCAGCAAAAATAATAAGTTGCATTAAGAACTACATAGGGGAAAACAAAACTTTTTAAAATAATGGATTGGAAGCATGGCATTTACCTCTTTGACCAGTAAATTTTCTGCTTTGTGCTCTGCATCTTCAGGTACTGTTGAATACAAGGTTCGGATGTCCCAAGATACTGTGGTGGTCTGAGAAGAACAAGGAAAGAGAATTAAATCTTCCAACTTGAAAGCACTGGGCAGACCACTATCCCCAAGACACAATAAGAAAGTGTATTAGATCCCAGTATTTGAGGATAAGAGAAGATGGAAACTTCCATAGTTCTTAGCAATTTACTCTCTACGAGGGAAGATTCACACCTCTTTTGATCACCATTAGAAGCATTACAGTTTCAAGTCTGAAAGCATTAGTCACTCAGTTGTGTCAGACTCTGTGACCCCATGGATTGGAGCCCACCAGTCTCTTTTCTCCATGGAATTCTCCAGGCAAGAACGCTGGAGTGAGTTGCCATGCCCTTCTCCAGGGGATCTTCTCGACCCAGGAATAGAACCTGGGTCTCCTGTACTGCAGGTGGATTCCTCACTGTCTGAGCCACCAGGGAGAATTACAGTTAGTCCCTCCTTATTTGTGGTTTCAGTTACCTGTGGCTAACCAGGGTCCAAAAATATTAAATGGAAACGTCTAGTGTTCTGTTATGAGATGCATGATGGTATCTCAAGCCACTCCACTCCACCTGCCCCCACTATCCTATCTCATTGACCTTCTCAGGGTTCCAGAATCCAGGATCACCTAAAGCGGATGTCCCTCCTTCTGATTTATTGTCAGAAGGTCAATAAATAGTAGCCTAATACTATGCCACTACGTCATTCACCTCACTTCATCTCATCACCTAGGCACTTTATCATCTCATATCATCACTGGAAGAAGGGTGAGTACAGTATGAGAACATATTGTGATAGAGAGACCACATTCACATATTTTGTATTATAGTATAATTGTTCTGTTTTACTATTAGTGACTGTTGTTAATCTTTTACTGTGCCTAATTTATAAGTTAAACATCATCACAGGTATGTGTGTATAGGAAAAAATAGTATTTATAGAGTACTATCTACACTTTCAGGCACCCACTAGTCATCTTGGGGTGTATTCCCAATGTACAATGGAAGATTATGATATTACAGACTACTGTTTTCTCTATGGAGCTCACAATTTTAAGCTCTTTCCTTCCACGGAGAAAACGAAAATTGGGGCATCTGTATATTTTGACTATTTATATTGGTACCTTTGTTGCTGTTGATGATAAAATACATTCGAAATGAAACAGAAAACCTACAAAATCAGCATTATGTCAATCCTACTGTGAATAATCTCCTGAATATTCACAGGGTAAATTTGGCCCCTTTCAGAAGCCATGTGTGTGTAGCCACAGATAGGGTGGGAGAGAAGAAAGGGTATTCAGTAAATCTAGACCTTGAAGAAAATAAGTCATGTTTTTGGTGTCTTTATTTTCATAGCAATAAAACATCTTCAACTTTAAACAAACCAATTTTTATGAAATGAATATACATTAACTAAAAGGATAAAGTATCTCTTAAAAGAAAACATTTAAAATGTAATGCTTAGATTGTTTCCTCTGTATATATCTTATGGGATGCCATGTAACTTTGCAACCCCAGCCACCAGCTTCCTTTATTCTGTTCTCCTTGGTGATTACAGGGGTGCTGGGATGATGAGTCTGTTAGGATACATGGTAGCAACAGTTGGGATCTTTTATTTTGTACACTGTCAAACCTACAAATCATATAGCACAAATTTTCTGGTGGCTCAGATGGTAAAGAATCTGCCTGCAATGTAGAAGACATAACAGACTAAGGTTCAAGCCTGGGTCAGGAAGATCCCCTGTAGAAGGGACTGGCAACCCACTCCAGTATTATTGCCTGGCGAATCTCATGGACAGAGGAGTCTGGCTGGCTATAGCACATGGGGTTGCAAAGAGTAAAACATGACTGAGCTACCGACATTTTCACTTTCAGGATTCGTTTGAGCTGCTCTAGATGAAGTGCAGACTGCCAAGGAAGGAGACATGGGTTCAGTCTCTGGGTTGGGAAGATCCCCTGCAGAAGGAAATGGCAACCCACTCCAGTATTCTTGCCTGGAGAACTCCATGGACAGAGAAGCCTGGCAGGCTACACAGTCCACAGGATTGCAAAAGACTCAGATATGACTTAGTGACTAAACAACAACAACAGATGAAGGGCATTTTTCCTAGTCTAATTATTTAAGTAGATGAGAGTCTCAAAAGCTGTCCTTACTGTCACAGAAGATGGGAAAGGGAGGGGTCCAGGCAATTTAGTCTTTTGAGCTCACAATGGCAACTGCAGCTCTGCCACCAGGGGAAGAATCATTCCTTATCTTCTAATCCTAGGCTCATGTTTTCAATTTTTTCTTTACTCTTGATATAAGCTCTTGGTGGGAAAGCAATCCGGTCTGTTTTGTTCACTGTTATAACCTCAGTGCCTGGCTGGGTGCTCAAATACTTACTTGTGTGTGGTATGTGTCTGTGGTTGCCTGTTGTGTATGTCTGTGTGGATGTATGTGTGTGTGATGTGTGTCTGGTGGGTGTGTATGCGTGTGTAGTGTCTGTGTGATTATGTGTGGAGGTAGACTGTATTTGAGAGTGTGTGTGTGTGTGTGTGCGTGTGCATGGTGAGTGTGTGTCACATGTGAGTGAGTGTGTTCTGTGAGTGTATCTATGAGTGAATGAGTATGTGGATGTGCATGTATGTACGTGCATATCGGGAAGCTGGAGTTTGGACCCTGAAAGAAGAAGAATGTCATGTGAATGTAACATGATGGGACACAAAATAATGGGAAAATTATATTCAAGATACATCATATGGCAAAAATAAAAGCTCATCTTGAAACAGATAAAGAGCCTCTCTGTCAGTGTGTTTGCCCCAGGATTTGACTGCAGTGTGTGAAGGAAGTTTGGAAGTGCTCAGAGGCCATGGCTATTGATTCAAGCCAAGTGTAGATACACATACAGGGAACAATTACTTCCTATGTGAAGCACGCTGGGGCCAGTGTGTGTGTGCTAAGTTGCTTCAGTCGTGCCCAACTCTTTGTGACCCCATGGAGTGTAGCCCACCAGGCCCCTCTGTCTATGGATTTCTCCAGGCAAGAATACTGGAGTGGGTTGCCATTTCCTCCTCCAGGGTATCTTCCCAACCCAGGGACCAAACCCAGGTCTCTTGTATCTCCTACACTGGCAGGAGGGTTCTTTATCACTAGCGCCATCTGGCTCAGACAGTAAAGAATCTGCTTGCAATGCAGGAGACGTGGGTTTGATCTCTGGGTTGGGAAGATCCTCTGGAGAAGGAATGGCAACCCACTCCAGTATTCTTGCCTGGAGAATCCCATGGACAGAGGGGCCTGGTGGGCTACAGTCCATGGGGTCACAAAAAGTTGGACACGACTGACCAACTAACAGACACACAGAGCCACCTGGGAAGCCCCCAAAGTATGGAACACTTCACGAATTTGCATTTTCATAGCAAGTCCTACATTGCGGGAGTCAATGTAGGACTTACTATTATTTAGATTTTACATTTTTATTCCTTTTGAATTGCCTCTTTCAAATTGTTTCTTTTATGTTATTTACTCTGTTAGAAGATAAACAGTAAACAAACTCCATTGAAAGGCTGGAGTAGAAGATGAGAATCCATGCCTAAAGTGAGCTTTGGGGATTATTGTTGGATTTCAATTATCTGGGGATAACTTCTTTCCTGTTTGGACAGATAATTTGCAGATATACAATGTAACTTGATTGGTTTCCAGGGAACATTACATACTGTGATCTACTGGCAAGATTAATGATTTTTTTTTCTCTAATTCAAAAAATTTTCTATATTTCAATCATTATTTTATAATAAAATTTTTATATTAAAGCAAGACTCCTCTTTTTCATTATCCACAACAGTTTCTTATTGATTTCTTGCCTTTAAAATATAATAGCTTCTCTAAAATACTCTAAATCTGATGGAGAGTGAAGGGACCTGCAGTTTAGTTTCCTGTTTAGTTATACCATAAGCTTGTTGTCCCACTAAGATCAGTACTCTGTGGTATAGTTCAATAGAGTTAATAGTGAGCTGGTTTAAGAAGTTTTTTTTTTTCTTTATGGTAGGTTTCTGGAAGGTGGGCTTGGGTTTCCGGTAATGATAATCACACTATTATTTGATTTGTGATGTTACCAGAGTAAAGATTAGGGCCCCAAATACATAGGGTAATGCTCACGCTTGATGTATGATTGGAAGTTCATTGAATTTGGGGTAATAAAAATTAATCATATGTACAATGGTTATGTATGATTCCTGATGACCTCTAGCTATGAGATGATGCCAATTCTTTACTAACTAAGGCAGTTAGGGCTGAGCCACTCTCATGTAACCACATGAGAAATATAAAACAATATTTTACAACATGCAAATCCAATACCTTGTACAGAGTACACAGATACAAGAAAAGGAATGCATAGTAAGACACTATTGACCTCAGTTATAGTTTACCATAATATTGGAGACTTTACTTGAAAAAGCAGAAGGCCTCCATAAAATTTCAACTTTAAGAATTGGAGAGCTTCTACTCATTTTTTAAATTCCTTTTCTTCACTTTTAATTGAAGTGCAGTTGATGTGCAATATTATGTAAATTATAGGTGGACAACATAGTGATTCCCAATTTTTAAAGGTTATATTCCATTAATAGTTACTACACAATACTGGCTATATCCCCTGTATTGTATTATATATCCTTGTAGCTTATTTTATACATAACAGTCTGTCCCTCTTCATCCCTTATCCCCATCTTGCTCATTTTAAATTTCTTTCATGTGTCTCTGTTGAAGCAAAAATAAATTGATCAAATAAGAAGAAAAGTATACAGAGTCATATTTGTTAGGGGTATTAACATGGCTACAAAGAATTTCTTTTCTGAGAATTAGATGCTTTCAGACCACTACAAATTGCCTTGGCCACAACAGACTTCCTGTTCTCTTTTATAAACCCTCTGGTCGACAATTAGTAGAGCTCAATAGCATGAGACGGAGTTGAGACTCAACTGGCGCTTAGCCAAGCTCCTCTTCTGGTGGTAGAATCTTATAAGGGGCCTATTGTCCAGGGATTAGGCATTTGGAAATAAAAACTGTCCTTTTATTTATGAAACAAGACATGCAGGCCTGTGTGTGTAGTTTCAGGCCCAAGACATTCAGACATCCTCCACTGCAGCCCTGAAACTCTCTGGTTCCTTCTCCTCTGCAGTGGGTCGTCTTTGTGGCTTTGTCACAGCCACCATTCTGCTGGGGACTGCAGAAGTTGTCATTCTAAGCACATAGTGGCCATTTCTCAATCGGCCAAAGGCCACTGTCAAGAGTCTAAAAAAGAAGTTGCTTTTCCTATCTTGGAGTTGAGCAAAGATCCCTCTGACAGCATTGTTGATCCCAGCTGCTCAAAACAGTGAACAAAAATGATGGTGTTTAGAGTAACCCATCAGTGGCGCTTGAGAAATCAACAATCCCCTCAATAAGGACTATTAACTAACACTTCACGTCAATTCCAGCCTAAGCATGTGTTTTAAAGTAGTCTTCACCTAAATTTCTCAAACACTGATGCTGCTTTTTATCCTAGGAGAGCAGACACTTAACACTACATCTGTTGTTTGAAATACATTTTTACCCCAGTCAGAAAAGTATTGTGATTTTAATTTTTTTTAATAGGTGAGCATTTCATATTAATACTTTCCATGTGCTTTCAGGGAAAGGTCCTTCTTGCTTTGCTAAAGTTAAATCGTATGGGAAATGCACAAATGGTGAGCAGTTGCCCGTAACTGGACCCTCGTCGTCATCCAACCAAGTCAAGCCTGGTGACTCATCCACCATAGTATTTAAGTATATAATTAGGGAACTTTGGAAATCTTTTTCAAAACCCTTTTACTCTTGGACAAGCAAACCACTGAGCAAGTCACTTCCCTTTTCTGTGCTTCATTTTCTAGGCTCCAAAATGTGTCTCATCTCCTTCAAGGAAGGACAAAACATTTTATGTATGGAAAACTCTGAGTATTAATAGATCAGTGTTCCAACAATAGAAAGATAGTATTGCTTCGGGGTCTGCCCTTGGCAAGGACTCAGAGGCTGCGATCTGAGCTCACTTTCCAGGAAGCATAGGGGGAACAGCCTGATCCCTGTGAGGCCTGCAGACAAGGATTCATGGGGGAGCAAACAGACGCAAGACACAAGACAATCCCCCACAGGCAACTCGCCACGGCATCGTTTCCGATGGCTGCTCACACTTCATTCTGGACTCATGCCTACCCATGACTTGCCCATTTTCCTCCTCCTCTCATAAATCTTTTTACCTTGTTCTTTCCTAATCTCAGGCTTGATATAGATATCAGTTCTTTTGAAAATTCTCTCTAATTCATCCATCATGCATCTTCTCTTCTTTGAACTATATCATTTACTGTCTGTATCACCCGTGAAGTCTGCAGCTAAACTACAGAATATTTTAGACTCATAAGCTTTACTAGTGATTAACTCAGCCAGTCATTTCACATGTGTGGTTTTGTTTGCTTTTGTTTGTAAGCAAGCCACATTATATCCCCTTTGGCAATAAAATATTACTACTAATCAAATGTACTGCTATGCTGTTTATTGTGGCTCTGGTATATCTTGTTATTCTTTTTAAAGAATGATGTACCTGAATGCAGACATGTGTTTTTATGATTTTCTGGTATACTGTCTCTGACCACCTGTATCATACCTATCTTAAAACCTCAAAACATCCTCATCTTTAAAACAGCAGTGTTATTGAAATATAACTGATTTGCCATAAAATTCACCCTTTCAAAATGAACTCAGTAGTTTGAAGTCTCTGCATGGACTATGCGATCATCATCACTATTTAATTTTAGAACATTTTCATCACCCCCCAAATAAACTCCATATTTACTAGAAGTTACTCCTTTTCTCCCTTCTCCCCAGCCCTAGGCAACTGTAACCAGTTTCCTGTCTCTAAGGATTCTCCTACTGTGGACATTTCATGTGAATGAAATCACACCATGGGTACTCTTTTGGGACTGGCCTCTGTTGCTTAGCATAATGTTTTCAGGGTTCACCCATGTTGTAACATGTATCAGTCCTTCATTTCTTTTTATGGCTGAATAATATTCCATTGTATAGACATACCACACTTTGTTTATCCACTCTTCAGTTGATGAACATTTGGGTTGTTTCCACTTAGGATTATGAATAATACTGCTATGAATATTCCTACAAAAGTCTTTATATGGACATATATTCCTAGCACAATCCAGTCCAGAGCAGTCTCATCTTCACATATCCTTTACTGAATTGAAGTAAGCCCTCTAGAACCCCTTCTCTGCAATACTACAATGGTTAATATTTCTCCCAAATCATGCACCTTATTTTTATAAGAAGCAGTTGGCTCAGAGCATGCTTTTTAGACAGAAACTCTAGTAGCAAAAATCAAGGTGCTTCTGCTTGATTTCTGTCATCATAGTTACTCTATATCCTTGCACAAGAGCCTTTCCAAATCTCAGCTTCATTAGCTTTTAAATGAGAGGAATATTCTAACTTAGAATAATCTAGTTTGACAAAGACTCTTACTTAGCTTTTAAATTTCAATCACAGTGTTCTTGCATGAACACCAGGAGCCATTTAAAGTCTGATTTCAGGCTAAGAAACCAAGGATATAAAAAGAGGTTAACATTCCTATAAAATGTTAGGCTGTGTCTCAGTAAGAGACGAAAGAGGAAGACCATAAACACTCATGGCTTTTCTGCTTTTCCATTTAAGACATATTAAGGTCTGTATCTCTGCTTCCTCTGACAAAACGACCCATGTGGTTGAGCATGGAAGTCCCCACATACCAGGCTGCTTTTTATAGTTAAAAACATTCTATGAAAGAACAAACGTTAAATCACAACTCACTAAGTTCTGCTAATAAGTCATGAAAAATGCAGGATGTATTTGTCAGCCCTGAGACTCTAATTCTGAACTACTGATAAGAAGAAAGGATTTGAGAAGATCATGTCAGCTCACTCAACAGGCTATTTTGGAAGTGTAATGTAAACCTATGACTTTGAGAAAGCCACTGACCAGTGCGGAAAGTCTAACCTTTCAAGCCGGCTTCTTGGTCATGTTGGTGTCCTTGCTGTCTACAACATAGCTCACAGGAAACTGGGCCAGGAAACTGACGAAACAGCAGTGTGGCTGGGCTGGGCCGGATGGAAATACAGGTGAGAGGGTGGCCTTTCCACAGCATCGGTATTGCTTTCGAACCCCTGAACTGTCTTCTTTAAGGGTTTTACATCTCCTAGAAATGCTGCCACTGCAGGCTTTCTGTATCTTTTGCTCAGAAAGAAACACATTTCTGGCTTTCTCACTTTTTTGTTCTGCTGTTTTGTATCAGCCTCTCCTTCAGTGGAATCACTTCACAATATGATTCAGTGTGCCCTTGAAACTGTTCTTTAGCTCTTGTTTTTTTCCCCTACTCTCCTTGCCTATTTGTGAAGCCACAGTTTGGTGACTAAGTTCTTCAGTTTTTGGTCTTCAGTTTCTATTACTACCAGTTTCAAAATGAAAGATGAGAAAAACAAGAGTAGAAACACAATTATTGAAGGAATACGTGTGTTTGAAATGAATGAGTTAATAAACACATCTAGACTGCTTATTCCAAGAAACGATTCTGATGCAAGCACTACAGAAGATCACACTGCCTGCCTCCAGAACTCACACACCAGAGGAAGTATTTCTACCTCATGGGCCAAGAAAGAGGGAAATACTTCTACTTCGGTTTCTTAATCTAAAAGAAGATGATGTTAATTCAATGTTCAACAATCTTTATTGAATGCCCATGAGCCAGATGTTGTGTTGGGTACTTAAAATACAGATATGAATTGATTTCTCCCTTGCCTAGTGAATAAGTACATGGTGTTACAGGGAGGAAATCAGCCTTTGTTGATGATGGCTAAGTGCTGGTCAATGTACTACATGGAATGAGCCTCTGGGGAAGAGGATTATGATCTTAGTGCAGTTTTTTTAAGGTTAAGATGTGTCAAAGACGAAAGTAGCATATTAGTGATCTCAACAAAGTCAATGACTTCATTCTCTCTATTCTCAAAATTCATTTCAGAATGGCTTTGGTTCCTAAAAGCACTCAAAATTATATTCTAAAACAATAACCTAAGAGATTTCCCTGGCAATCCAGTGATTAACACTCTTTGCTTCCAATGCAGGGGACGCGAGTTCAATTCCTGGTCAGGGAATTAAGCTCCCATATGCCACATGGCACAGCCAAAAAACAAATAAATAAAAAATTAAAAATCTACATGTGTCTGAAAGATAATTCATGAAATAAATATTCATTTTCTCTTTGCTTGGTGCCAAGTGCCATTCCAGTTGCTGGGGGCCTCACCATGATCAAGACAGGGACATTCCTGCTTGAGGTTACTCTTTGAAGGTGAGAAACATGTGACAGGAGTGAAAAAGCAAATTGAGATATTTCTAGGCACTGGTAAGTGTTATAAAGAGAAGCAAACGGGGGATGTGAGTGACACAGGGTGGGGGGTGGGGTAATGTAGGTTGGAAGTCAAGGACGGTTCTTTGAAGCGGTAGCATTTGAACTGAATCGTGAATGAAAGATAGGAAGGCCCTGTGCAGGGTGCATAAAGGCCCCACAGAGCAGGTGGGCTTGGCAGGTTCAGTGAGCACAAAGAATGCTAGGTGGCTGGGTAGTGACTGAGGGAAACAGGACCGGAAGATAAGTACTCAGCAATCATCAGGAGTCAGATGAGAAATTGGATTTGACTCTCAAGGCAATGGGAGACCACTGGAAAGTTTTAACTAGAAGTGTAGCATAGCTGTTGCTGCTATTCATTTGCTAAGTTGTGTCCGACTCCTTGTGACCCCATGGACTGCAGCACCCCAGGTTTCCCTGTCCTTCCTTATCTTCCAGAGTTTGCACAAGTTCATGTTTATTGAGTTGGTGATGCCATCCAATCATTTCATCCTCTGTCCCCACCTTCTCTTTTTGCTTTTATCCTTTCCCAGCATCAGGGTCTTTTCCAATGACTCGGCTCTTCACATCAGGTGGCCAGAGTATCAGAGCTTCAGCTGTAGCACCAATCCTTCCAGTGAATATTCAGGGTTGATTTCCTTTAGGGCTGACCGGTTTGATCTCCTTGCTGTTCAAGGGATTGTCAAGAGTCTTCCCCAGCAGCACAAGTCCAAAGCATCAATTCTTCAGTACTCAGTCTTCTTCATGGTCTAATTCTCAGATGCATACATGACTACTGGAAAAACCATAGCTTTGACTACAGACTTTTGTCAGCAAAGTGATGTCTTTGCTTTTTAATATCCTGTCCTGGTTTGTCACAGCTTTTCCTCCAAAGAGGAAAGTGAAAGTGAAAGTGTTAGTTACTCAGTTGTGTTTGACTCTTTGCCATCCCATGGACTATAGCCTGCCAGGCTTCTCTGTTCATGGAATTCTCCAGGCAAGAATACTGGAGTGGGTTGTCATTTCCTTCTCCAGGGGATCTTCCTGCTCCAGGGATTGAACCTGGGTCTTCTGCATTGCAGGTAGATTCTTTACCATCTGAGCCACTAGGGAAGAGGAAGTGTCTTTTAATTTCAAGGCTGCAGTCACCATCCACAGTGATTCTGACACCCAAGAAAATAAAATCTGTCACTGTTTCCACTTTTTCACCATCTATTTGCCACCAAGTGATGGGAACAATGCCATGATCTTTGTTTTCTGAAAGCTGAGTTTTAAGCCAACTTTTCTGCTTTCCTCCTTCATCAAGAGGTTTTTTAGTTCCTCTTCACTTTTTGCCATTAGAGTGGAATCGTTTGCATATCTAAGGTGGTTGATCTTTCACCTGGAAATCTTGATTCCAGCTTGCGAGTCATTCAGGCCAGCATTTCACATGATGTACTTTGCATATAAGTTAAATAAGCAGGGTGACAATATACAGCCTTGACATACTCCTTTCTCAATTTTGAACCAGTTCATTGTTCCATGTCCATGGAATTATCTGATTGTATTTCCAAAAGCTTCCTTTGAATAAATCAAAGCAAGGCAAAGAAGGATGAAGGAAGACCAGTCAAAGGCTATATCTGGGGATACAGAAGAAAAAGGATGATAATGGCTTGGGCCAGCAGTGTACATGGAATACTGCCTTGGTAAAAAAAATTATCTCCTTTAAGGGGTATCAAGGACCAGATCAAGCCCTTGTCTCTTGTTATTTCTTCACCATGAGCATTCTTAATCGACTTTAGTTTTCATCCATATTAGGGCACACACTCCTTAAACATGGGGCTTTTGCTTTTCTTGTCAGTCTCTCTTGTCTAGGAAGTGCTATTCTATATTCGGTGACTAGTGGGTGCTGAATAAATATTGATTAAACAAACCAAGTGATGAATCATGTCTGCTGCAGTGTGGGTGCTTGGTAACGTGGAAACACAGAAGTGAGCTAGATTCTTCCAGCCATAAGGCACAACCGGAAAGGACATTTGGAAGGAGAGTGGGGAGCTTGGGACTGCTTCCCCTCCTTTCATTTTGAGGAACCACCTGGGAAGCCCAGAGAATCCTTACCCATCACTCAAAGATAGGCCTGGGAAATGATACCCTAGCCAGGTAAATGGAAGCCTTGCTGTTGCTGAGCAACACCTCTGAATGTGATGCAGGCTGTGGATGGAGCACACAGTGGCAGAGGGCATTTAAGGAAGGGTTTTACACAGAATCCGCCTGCAATTCGGGAGACCCTGGTTCGATTCCTGGGTTGGCAAGATCTCCTGGAAAAGGGATAGGCTACCCACTTCAGTGTTCTTGGGCTTCTCCTGTGGCTCAGCTGGTAAAGAATGTGCCTGCAATGCGGGACACCTGGGTTCGACCCCTGGGTTGGGAAGACCCCCTGGAGAAGGGAAAGGCTACCCACTTCAGTATTCTGGCCTGGAGAATTCCGTGGACAGTCCATGGAGTCACAAAGGACACGACTAAGCGGCTTTCACTTTTCACTTTACATAGAAGGAGAGGAGAAAGCCCCCAAAACAATTGAGGTTGTAACGTATAGTGGGGATTCCCAAACTTCTTCTGTGAAAGGTCAGACAGTAAATCCCTTAGGGCCCTCTCTTTCTGTTGCAATTACTGCTTGTACTTGTGGACAGTCATGTCCGACTCTTGCGACCCCATGGACTGTAGCCCACCAGGTTCCTCTGTCCATGGGATCTTACAGGCAAGAATACAGGAGTGGGTTGCCAGTTCCTCCTCTGGGGAATCCCCCAGACCCAGGGATCAAACCTGCGTCTCCTGCATTGGCGGGTGGATTCTTTATACCACTGAGCCACCTGGGCTGCACCTCTGTTGTACCTCTGCAGCCATATCAGGAAAGTAGCCCCTGACAACAGGTGAATGAAAGGGGGTCACTGAGCTCAGATAAAACTTCATGGATACCCAAATATAAATTTCATATAGTTTTCATGGATTATAAAATATTCTTTTCTCCCCTTCAACTAATTAACAAAATTCTTTGAAGAAAATAAAATAGGGTGCTGTTTTAAAAAAACATGAAAACCATTCTTAGTTATGAGACATGCAAATTTAGGTGACAGGCCACTCATGAACCATAGTTTGTCAACCCTTACTTTGTAGAGTAGGAAAGAGAGAAAACAATTCATCTGAATATTGTTCAAAAGCCAGCAACTTGATGTAATAATATTCAACACTATCCTTTTGTTTGTCAAAACACTGCTTCATGCAAATGAAAAATTAGCTGTTTGTCTAATATGATATTTTCTGATAAGAACGTGGCATCCAGTGTCTCTTGAGCACCTGCTAATTGCAAGCTACGCTCCCGTTTGCACTCCCAGCTTCATCTACACCCTGCTATGTGTTTTCCCTGCACAGACCAGATGAGCTTCTAATGACATACACCAGGTCATGTGTTGCCCTTCTTGAAACACTCCAGTGACCTGCCACTTGCCTTTCAGATAAAATGCAAACATCTTACCTTGTCCTTGCCTGACCTCAACTCTGACCACTCTCTTGGTCCACCCATACTGCCCTTCAATCTCAGATCTCTCCAGGGCCTTTGCAGCAACTTCCTGCAGCCTGAAACCCTCCTTCCTTTCTCAGCTTTTAGCAGGGCTTGTCCTCCTTGGGAATTCAGACTTCAGCTCAAATGTCAGCTTGTCAGTGGTGCCCTTGAGCATCCAGTCCAGCTTAGTTCTTCCCCTCATTATTTCTATTACTTGGCAGTGTTCATTCTTCACAGAACTCTGGTCTTTATCCAAATTATCTTGCTAATTAATTTATTTACTGTTCTTTTTTTTTTTTTTGCCTGATTCCTTCTACCAGAAGGCAAGCCTCATTAAAACAAGGTAATATCTGCCTAATCACTGCTATTTTCCCATTCTGAGATTAATATCTAGCATTTGGTATTACAGTTTGTAATTTGTTGAATGAATAAAGGAGAGTGTTCGTGAGAGTGATAGAGTGTTCCATTCAGAACTGTGCTAGTATCTTACCCCAGTTGGGATGAGGGTGACTGTGTATGACTGGGTTGGGGGATTCGGTAGGGGAGGAAGACCATGGCTTTGAGAAATGGGTGAGTACCAGATTTTGGAAAATCCCTTGCAAAGCACTTCATTTGGAAAGCAATGGGGGTGGTCATACAAGGGTCTTTAGCAAGTATAAGATGAAAGAGCTCAGTGTATTTATTGAAATGTTTATCTCAGGAAAATGACAAAGTATGTTATGCTATCCTTTGTTTACAGCATTAAGGATAGCGAAGGATGTAATCAGACCAGTCTTTGTTTAAATGAATGTGGAAAGATGCCAAAAAAATGAATTCAAATTAATGAAATGTTACATTGCATCTATATGCCTCTGTGCTTATTTGCTTTGTTGTGTTTAACTCTTGGTGACTCCATGGACTGTAACCTGCCAGGCACCTCTGTCCATGGGGATTCTCCAGGCAAGATACTGGAGTAGGTTGCCATGCCCTCCTCCAGGGGATCTTCCCAACCCAGGGATCAAATCCAGGTCTCCCGCATTGCAGGCAGACTCTTTACCATCTGAGCCACCAGGGAATCCCAAGAATACTGGAGTGGGTGTCCTATCCCTTCGCCAGGGGATCTTCCCGACCCAGGAATTGAACTGGGGTCTCCTGCATTGCAGGCAGATTCTTTTCCAGCTGAGTTACCAGGGAAGCCCACATGCCTCTACTCTCTTTTTCAAAATATATATTTTATATCATTTATTTTGGCCTTGCAGTATGGCATGTGGGATCTTAGTTCCCAGACTAGGGATTGAACCCACGCCGCCTGCAGTGAAAGCACAAAGTTTCAACCACAGAACTGCCATGGAAGTCCCTCTGCTCTCTTCTTGAGTTGGGGGAACTTTGAGTAGCTTTTGACGTATTTCTCAATAACCCAGTGTCAATTTTTTTGTGTATGCTGTTTGACAAAAAGAGACTGTTCATCAAAGTTTACCTTGGGTCTGAAAGAAAAGGAGGATGTGGAATTAAAAAATGAAACTTGGTTCAACTTTGTGCTAGCAGTTCAGGGCCCGTGGCCTGATCTGACCACAGAAATGAGATTTCTGCCCAAGATAAGTCTCTCTTGAATGTGTCAAATGCTCAAGTGAGAAACATTTAAGAGTCCAAAAAACAGATTGGAAGAGTTTCTTTTTATTGCCTACAGATTTCTCCCATTACTTTTACTCATTTACTCCCATTATTCCTTTCTCCCATTACTCTTGGTACTTGGAACAGAAAATTGTTGACTTCCAGTTATCTACTTTTTTATTAATCCATGGATAAATGTGAAAAAAAAAAAATGAACCTTTAGAAGCCAGAAGCCAGGTTTGTCCTAAAGACATGAGAAGGAATGGGGGTTTGAGGTTGCATGAGGAAGTGTCAGCCCTGGGGCCCCAGCAACTTGTTAGAGGCTTCCAGGGACAATGGCTGTTTCTCAAGGTTACCTTGAAGTTGCCTTTTCATCTACTTTAAGATGATCATGTTTGTAATGCTTAAGACTACTTTTGTCTTAGGAAAAAAACAAAAAAAGGAAACATTGCTATCTGCCCATTGAGATTTCTGTTATATAGATATTCACTAACAACTTAAACATGTTTTAGATGATCAGAGATGGAATGTTTGGGACTCATCATCCAGAATTTTACTGTGTATGTCTCCAAAATGAATCTCCTTTTTATTCATTCACTCCACTGCCCTCTGTGTGCCTGTGAGCATTGTCCTTAAGGAGACATGTCTCAGATTACAAACTCTTCCATGAATATACACTTGCCTACCTTTCCTCGTCCACAACACTCAACAAAGGACAACCAAGATTAACGGTGAATTTTTTGAAGAATTGTATCTTTTGTGCCAGGAGATTCCCACCTCTGCTATTGGCTGGTTTCAGTTGCTTAGAAGCTTTCAGTTACAAATGGCCTAAGAGAGAAAGTGCTCTGTGAGGCCAGGTAAGTGGTGAGAAACCCAGATATTGGCAAGGACACAAGTACCACCTGGAGCCAGGCAGCACCCCATGCCCCTCCCATCTCAAGTGGCCACTGTATCACTGAGCCTCCAGTCTTCCAACATTAGAAGGCCCTTGGGCACTTTCTATCATCAGATATGATGATAGTGACATTACTATGATGATAGCGATAGTTCCCTCTGTGATGATGGTGATACAGGATGATCACAGGAAGAGGGCTGAGCTCCCCAAGTCTATAAGCAAAGTCAGTGACCCAATCTGGGAGGATCTTATATCACCCTGTGGGGCTCTTCTGTACTTGGACAGCTTGAAAAGACAACACTTACTGAAAAGTCATCACTGGGGAAGAACAGGAGATCTCGAAGGGGATCATTCTGATAGGTCTTTTCAAGTTCTTCAATGACAGTTTCATAATCCAAAGGCTCGAGAAGCCGAGGCTTTTCTTGCTGTAGACAAAGAAAATATCACATTAACCACTGACATGTAAAATTTTGCTTCCTCTCAACATCTGGTTGGAGTTCATTTCTTAGAACCATCAAAGCTTTGACACTGTGCAGTCCTTCCAGGGGAGTCAGGGAGACTCCAGGCATCTGGAACAAAGCCACAGAAGTATTATTTCCAGATCTGAAATAATATGAGATCTTGACATACCTGACATCTCATTCAGTAATTTAAACTGTTGGCACCGATCCCCTCATGCACATGGTTTTCAGCCCTGTCACATCCATGGAGTAGACAGTTGTGTAAACTTGATCTTTGTCAATGTGAAGAAAGGCCTTCTGCTTACTTGCTCTAGTATTATGATTATCATCATCATTTTTGGTGAATTAGATACTTCCTTGAGAGGTCTACTTGGGTCTATTTCGAAACACTGTCTCCTTGCTAGCAATCAAAGTATTACAGACTGTCTTAGTTGTCACTGAAACATGGATCCTATGTCAGGATTAATTTCTTGGCTCTAAGCCTCTTTGCTGATATAGACAGAAGTTGGGTAATTCTCTAGTAAAATTGAACAACACAATTATTATGGATACAGTGTGGTGAAAATGGAGAAGAGTCTGAAAAAAATAGCCAGATAATCTCATCACATCATAGTCCTAAAGTCAAAGGAAAAGCACTTCCCTCAGAGAAGCTGCCCAAGAGATAAATGCCAGTGGGAGGAAGGTGGTTGTTTCATTCTATGGTTGATGTGTTTATCCCAAACAGAACTCACAAAGTAAGAAACTTGGAGTCCCAAATAAAGAATAAAATATTACAGAAGACCAAGGACACAGTTTGAGTTCGCTTAGCTCTAGGATGAAGCATTCATGTAAACTAAATAAAAAGAGACGATTGGATTATTTGGGGGCTCCTGGAAGCTAGAGTGGTTGCCAAAGTATGCATGGTCTCATCAGTTCAGTTAAGTTGCTCAGTCACGTCTGAATCTTTGTGACCCCATGGACTACAGTATGCCAGGCCTCCCTGTCTATCACCAACTCCCGGAGCCTGCTCAAACTCATGTCCATCGCATCGGTGATGTCATCCAACCATCTCATCCTCTGTTGCCTCCTTTTCCTCATAAATGAGAAAAAAAAAATTTGTTTCATTGGCTATGTCAATGACATCAAACCCTTTCCCATCAACCCCACGCCTCCCCACTCTGCAAAGCCACAGATTTAGCTTCAACTTCGAAAGCCTCCTTTGGAAGATCTGTGCTGAACAGATCCAGAAACAGTTACTAATATTTTAATAATTGCTAATGAGCTCCTCAAAGTAGCAGTCAATGTTTTTTCCAAATACAAACAAAACAAAATGTAACACAGTGGACCAACAACAAGGATTTCTATGCATTTGCTGCATTAAAGGCAAATCAAACCCATTCTACAATGCTTAAGTAAACTGAAGACTATGAAAAATGAATACTCACTCTGGAAGGGCCCTCTGATTAAGACTGCTGATTTAGCAAATGAAAATACAGACTCTGTGTGGAGCTGGGAGAAAGAAGAAATTTAGTTGCCCAAAATAATCTATTTAGTGAAAGATATTTTCAAGTAGAAGATACAGAGATACTATGGCATGATGGGTGATTTTTTAAAAAAAGTCCTTCTTGCATCTTTCCCCTGCCTTTTGATATGAGTATTCTATTTTAGACTTATTTTAAGTTCCAATTGCCTATTTTCCCAGGCAAAAATTAATTCCGAGGAGCAGAGATTGATAGCTCAGGAGGCAAACGTAGGCTCCAGATGTTGCTTTTGGCTCACTTATTTTATTTTTCGTTCGCTTTGAGCGTCTTTGAGTAGTGGTATATCATTACAGGTCAGCAATAGTCCTCAATAGCCTAGTGCCTCTTACCCTACAATGTCGCATTTATTTTTTTTTAACTTTTTATTTTATATTGGAGTATATTTGATTAACAATATTGTGTTAATTTCATGTGTACAGCAAAGTGATTCGGTTAGGTTGTTACATAACGTTGAGCAGAATTCCCTGTGCTCTAAGTAAGACCTCAACGGTTATCTGTTTTAAACACAGCAGTGTATACCTGTCAGTTCCAAACTCCCTAACTATCCCTACCCCTCTCCCCTTCCCACCTGGTAATCATAAGTACTGTAAGCCTTTGAGTCTGTATCTGTTTTGTAAATAAGTTCATTTGTATCATAATGTCACATTTACATTGCCAGCTGCCCCAATAAGCCTTCAAGTTTGAAACACCTGGCTTATTCTGGAACTTCTTCCCCTTTTCCCCAATAATGTGTTTGTGTAGGAAATGTAGCAAGTAAAACAGAACGCATTATAGAAGGGTTAGGGTGCCTTATCTCTGCCATCAACTTGGTTGGTTACATCCTGTTTCCTCACTTTCTTCAGTTCAAGTGTCTCATGTCCTTCCACCAACAGTTCAGGATGTGACTACTTACACTTTCTCTTTTCTCTCCCTTTTTCACACCAGCATGAATAGGAGCGTGCAAGTATGGTTGGGTGCATATAGCAATTTATTGGTTAAGGCAAATGACATAAGGATGTTCTAGAATCTTCTCACTATCCTTTTAATTTTATCTCCCATTAGTCAAAAACCCACGCATTAATAAACAACCCCATGTCAAGGATATCTTTCAAAGAAGATAATCTTTTCATCATTTAATTATACTAGGGTCCAAACACTATCCAAAATTAACCCCACATAAATTAGTACAATAGGAAAATCAAAATTCACAAATCATGGGTTATTAATAAGACCGCGGGAAAACTAAATCCTAAACTCTTTTTAATATACACAATAAATGGCATTGCCTGTAAGCATCTGTTGGAAGGTATATTTTTATCTATTCATTTCAGGCTCTGACATGCCAGACAATTAATGAATGATATTATTAAACCTTTCCTGTTTAAAATGTTGCACCGAGGTTGTCCTGACGTGAGGCTGCAAAGCCCCGCAGCTCTGCTTCATATAATTTATCAAGTTTCGGACTCTGCAGGATAACTAAAATCCCATCTTTCCAGAGAATGTGCTAAATGGAGTGTAATATTCAAGAAGTTCAATGTTTCTTTATTTGGAATATATGAGGTTTATACAGAAAAATAATCCTGATATCTTCCATAGTACCTAGAGCCTGGGATTGGTGATGTTTGCCAAGGATGCTTTCTGTATGTGTGATGGTGAGAATCCAGGTTACGCAACCAGTAGTTCTCTCTGGAGCAAGAGAGCTGTTGGTTCTGTGTTTTGGTCAAAGAGACAGATGTATACAAGGATGATGGGATCGGTTAATTTCTTACTACTGCTCCTTACAGAGACATTGAGTGAAACTGGGAACTGAGCAGCATAGATTTATAGCTTTACAACGGTTGGGTTGTCCCTCCTGAATTTCATGTGCTTCTTGCTTTTGGAAATGCACCAACTGGGAGAAGGTATGTGCCAAGATTACTCTGAACTGGATTGGATTTTTATAGTGCTTTTTGCTCTTACTCTTTTCCTCTCAAATGAGTAATGAATTTCATTAGCTGTTCTAAAAATCACTCGAGGCATGGGAAAAGGCACCCACCAGTGCCCATTATTATGTGGCTGGGCTGGTGCTGTACCACCGTGGGAATAGGCCTATTCTCCTGATATGGTGTGAAGACATTTGTTTGATCTACCCCCCCAACCCCACAGCTGTCTTCCAATTCGACTTCACAGCAGCAGAATGGGCTCCTGTCACGAAAACAAATGCTTCCTTCCCCGCTCCTTATTCTACAACTTCTCATGGAACACCAGCACAAGTTTAAGCCTTGCAATTGGTAAACCTGCCATCTTGGTAACAACCAAGGCTGCCAGGAGCTGTTTACTGGTCCAAGTAAGCATTGTCCATGCTTTAGCTTAAAATTCTAATTTCAGGAACACAGTGTTCCATCACAAAAATCTGAATTATTTTCATAATTATAATTCGAAATCAAATGAGTATAAAGTACCTAGACACTGAAGATCTAAGCATTTGAAGTATGTAATGCATAAAAAAATCCAGTGACTTAATGTTCAACCTAGACCTTTCTCTGGAATCTAAGAAAGAATCTAGACCACCCAGCCTTGTTTTAGGGAGATATTAGTATAGGTTTTCCGTGCTGAGATGTAACAGAGAGTGTAACATGCACTCCAGAATCAGAATTCCAGTGCTCGTAGTCCTGGCATTGAAACTTATAGGCTATGGAATTTGGGGCGTGTTATTTTAGTTAGAATAACTGTCAGTCCTAAAGGAAATCAACCCTGAATACTCATCAGAAGGACTGATGCTGAAGCTGAAGTTCCAATGCTTTGGCCACCTGATGTGAAGAGCCAACTCATTAGAAAGGAACCTGATGCTGGAAAGATTGAAGGCAGGAGAAAAAGGGGGTGGCAAAGGATGAGATGGTTGAATGGCATCACTGACTCAATGGACATAAGTTTGAGCAAACTTTGGGAGACAGTGAAGGACAGAGAAGCCTGTTGTGTTGCATTTCATGGGGTCACAAAGTGTTGGATACGACTGAGTGATTGAACAACAACATCAGTCTGCACCTCTAGTTTCCCAACCTGTAAAATGGACATTCTAGTAGGAACTACATCATAAGATTAAATGAGGTAATATTTGCTATGCTCTTAGAACAACACTATACCCATAGTACTTCTTACATAAATGTTAAGTAGATAAAGGCCATGAGTTTTAAATTTTCACTAGTCATAGATTTAAAGCACTTTTGTAAATTTAATGGATGCAGAGAGCAAACAGTAGGTATTCAATAAATAAATGTTGAGTAAATAAGTTTTTATGATTTCATCTAGGACATTAATTTTAAATAAATAGTCACACATATAATCTAAGATGAAATAAGAATATCTTTGCAATATTCCCTTTGTAACAAGACAGAGAAAATATTTGCCTTAATCAAAGACAGCTAAGAAAAGCAGGCAGGCTGGTGGAGGCTCTATCTAAAAAGATGTTGAAAATAGGATAGGGGTTGGAAAAAAAAAAATCAATGAATAACTGTGTGGTACATGCCATGATTCCCCCTTGTAACTTTTCAAATATTCAGTAAAGTTAGTTAAGTCACAACATTTTGCATGTTACTGGTTTTCGTGGGAGAATGTGAGGAGGCTGGAGTCTATGTTCAATATGGTATTGCTGCAAAAGGAAAGGCAATGAAAGGAGGTCAAATTTATCCTGACAATGGTTTTAGATTCTCACATATTGTGACATTAGAATTTGAGTTCAGAACACCTAGATCTTTGACAGGTAATAAAATCTGAAGGACAAGGACAGCTAAAAACAGGAAACAATAAATTATTAAAGGTAAGGAATGACTAGGAAATTATGGCACATCCATTCTAAGAAAAAATATATATGCTTGTTAAAACAACCAAAATTTCTTATATATTGTTGCTAAATAAAAGTGGGATTAAATACTGCACACTGAATAACTGCACAAGATTTTAAAAATTTAAAGAAAAAAAACCTAGAAATATATATCCATATATTATCAGTTTTATTTAGATGGGATTTAGGATTTTGGTTCTTGCATATTCCAAATTTTCTTTAATGATCATTTGTTTCATCGTGGTGAAAATGAACTTTGTCTTTCAACGCTCTCATGCTTCTGTGAAAACACTGGGGAGTTGCTTGGTTTTAAAAGTGTTTATCCTTTGAAAATCCACCAAAGAGGGAAACTAGAAAAGTGCATGAAGTTGAACTACTAACAACTTCAAGTAATTAAAAAAAGAGAAATAAAACACTGGTGATAGGAGACCAGGGAAAATAACTACAGATTATGTATGTGCTTCTGGAAGCTAATGTCAGCAAGAAAGGGAAAAACAATTAGCAATTTATTATCGAAAGCATTTTGAGCTCTGTAGGGAACCTTAAACACCTGGTAAGTTTCTTAAACAGTTCTGTGCATTGGACCCTCTTGTAAAGGATGAGAAGTCAGAATCTCTAGTTGGAAGCCCAGGGTTTTTACCTCTCAGCTAGGTAACTTGGAAAGTCATTTAAATTGAGACTTGGTGAGACTGACTAAATCAAAGAGCAACTTCCTGGTTTCAGCAGTGTTGTTAAAAAGATCAAAGAGACGAAGTATATGAGGGTGTTGAGGGAACCATCAATGCCAGGCAAATACAGATTTCTCTTTACTCAAAAACGATTGAAAATAACCACACAAGTTTACCCCAAAATATATCCTAACATCAAGTCAAACCAACCAAACCAACGGTACTAAATTTTTCATGCGCTAGAAACTGTCTTACATGCTTTTAATGTTTATTATCTAAATTTCCTTTAGAAACAAACAAACCTTGATATTTAGTGATTCTATTGGAAGCAAAAGAAGTAATAACATAAGGAAAAGCACTGAAATTAAAAATAGGGCTGTGTCTCCTCTGTGTATAATATCTTCTGGATCAAGTCAGGCTGCCCTATGCCCAGTAGGAAGAAGAAAGGCAATCTACCTAATTATGTATATCAGCAAATGAAAGTGACTTTGAAATTCTGCCTTTTATTTTCCTTGAGAAATCAGCCTAGAAAGAATTTTCTTTTATTTATATTTTCAGATCGAAAGGAGAGGATTAAATTTGGGATTACTTGAGCATTAAACTCATTAGCTTTGCCAAGGTAAATATCTAGAGAACAATCAAAGTTAGAATTTCTTTCTGGAGCTCTCACCTACACACATGCAAGTTAAGTTTGTTAGCAACAGCGAATTTAACAGGATGGCTAAGGGTTTGAAAGGGGTCTGATGGGATGAGAAGTGGAGAACAGTCTCCATAGCAAACACCTTGAGTTTGGGGCCACACATCTGTGCTGTTCAGTGTATTTAGCGAGCCAAACCTTGGTTACTTACCATTAGGGTTACTCTAGTTTGTTGATCTAAACTAGTTGCTTGGTTCTGCTTTTCAAAAAAATCTTATCTTTTCAAGAAACATTACTATGCAAAGAGATTCTCCCCCTACCTTTGAGATACTTCATATTTTTTCTGTGACAGGCAGTACCTCCTGTGATGTTAGTCTAGACTTCCTCTATTTTCCTTGATCACCCCTGTTACTTTCAGATATCTGAATCTTTGTTCTAATTTGAGTATTTGTAACAGAATTAATTCTATATCTGAATGTTCTCGTCAGCTGACAAAACTATTCATCCTGGCTAGTGACCCAGAAAAACAAAAATAGGATTTACTTCAGGACCAATACAGAAGCCTCTCGTAGGGCATGAGATGCGAATTAACATTGTCTTCACATTCTGACACACAGACAAATAGCTAAGGGTGAGGATCCACAGGGTCTTTACACAGATCTCGAAAAATAAAAAAGAAACCAATCTCCACGTCGCCCAAACAAACTGGAAACAACACAGCTGTTAATTTCAGTGTTATCAAGATAATGGATTACATTTCTTAAAGGAAACAAAAGATCTAAAGGACACATGGATTTGTTAGATCTTAAGTTCATCAGGACCCTTTGGCCTCTGTGTAACTGGAATGGAAGCAACTTCCACACTATTTGTGTTTAAAACAAACAAGAAAATTGCAGAGAGCCCGTGCAGCTGGATCCATGGCCAAGCTGTCAGCCTGTGGTTGTGTGACAGATGTAATTTAGCCTTTCATCAAAGGGAGTTCCACTAGACAACCTCTCAAATGTTTGAGTTTCAGAAAGCAAGACTAGCTCTACTTATGGAAAAGGAAATGATTAAGTAAAGAATAAGCCATCTTATGCTGACCCTTTAACCTTTTCTCTGTCTTCAAGCGCACAGTTCCGTGAGAATGGAAAAATACCAGCTAACTCAAAGTTAAGAACTATACAGCTGGGCAAACTCAGATTAAGTTGAATTTAGAAACGGTTCCCTTGGTAACAAAAATGGACAGAGATCTCGCAAGAAATCAGCCAGGAGTAACTCTTTAAATGTCCTAGTCCATTTCAGTGAAATAAAGCAGGTTAAATTTGTTGTTGGCAAATAGGATGATTAATCATAATATTCAACACAATTTTCTGTGTTAGTTTTTTATAGTTAGAAAAATCAGGATATTCTATTTCGTGCTTAGTCACTCAGCTGTGTCCAACTCTTTGAGACCCCATGGACTGCAGCCTGCCAGGCTCCTCTGTCTATGGGGATTCTCCAGGCAAGAATACTGGAGTCGTTCGCCATGCCCTCCTCCAGGGAATCTTCCCAACCCAGGGACTGAATCCAGGTCTCCTACATTTCAGGTGGATTCTTTATTGTCTGAGCCACCAGGAAGTCCTACAGTTAGAAAATCAGGATGTTCTATTTTATTAACTCATAAATTCATTAGGAAAATCAAGGAACTGAAGAGATTTATAGGATCTATGATGGAAGGTATACTTTCAAATTGAATTTAAATCTTCTCAGTCTTATTTTTTTAAGGTAATTTGACCACATATACCTCTTAGTATGTCAAAATTCACTCATTTTTGTTTAGCAAATGAAAAAAATAAAAGCGGCTGCTTCTTCGCCTAACACTGGTACTTGCAAAGAAGTAGAAAATATCCAAGAAGATCTAAATCAAATTAAATTACACGTCTCACTTAGTTTTCTAGAAACACTTGAAAAATAATAAATATCATTAAAAATACATCATAACCAGGGAAATTAATGTCTTTGAGCTAAGTGCCTGGATTTTTAGATTAATTTTCATGAAGTCTGTGATGAAAGCTGACATCAGCTGAAACTCTGACACTATATTAGTACTGTAACAGTCACACAAATAAACTAACAGGTCAAATGTGACAGGTATGTGGGTATCTGTGTGTGTACATAAACACATATACTACTACTGCTACTGCTAAGTCACTTCAGTTGTGTCCGACTCTGTGCAACCCCATAGATGGCAGCCCACCAGGCTGCCCTGTCCCTGGGATTCTCCAAGCAAGAACACTGGAGTGGGCTGCCATTTCCTTCTCCAGTGTATGAAAGTAAAACGTGAAAGTGAAGTTGCTCAGTTGTGTCCAACTCTCGGCGACCCCATGGACTGCAGCCTACCAGGCTCCTCTGCCCATGGGATTTTCCAGGCAAGAGTACTGGAGTGGGGTGCCATTGCCTTCTCCAATAAACACATATACATGAATATAAATACTTAACAACATGAATCATATACGTTTAATACATTTTTCCCATAATGATAGCTCATTCTTTTATTTCCTTTCTTAACCGTTGGCTGCTTGAAACTGAACATGCGGAGGGAACATTTGCTGTTTTTTGACCTAAGTCAGAAGGTAAACAATTTGTCTGCCATATGGGAAACCCTGGGTCGAGAAGATCCCCTGGAGAAGGAAATGGCAACCCACTTCAGTATTCTTGCCTGGAGAATTCCAAGGACAGAGGAGCCTGATGGGCTACAGTTCATAGGGTAGCAAAGAGTCAGACATGACTAAATGACTAACATACACACACACATCCATCCTGTTTTCTTTTAGTATCAGCATGTAAATTTCCTTCTGAGGACTTACTTCCTTCTGTATAAAGAGCAGTGTTGGTGGGTCTGATAATTAAAAGGGTCCTACTCTTCTGTGGTCAAGGACATGTGACCCCAGCCCATTAAACTCTTCCCTCCAGAACTCTGAATCGTGCAGGAGAGATGCCAAAATCTCACAGGGCAGTCCATTAGTTTCCAACACCAAGACCGTTCCTGTTTCCCACTGGCCTGAGCTACTCTAAGTCCATTCTTGTTCTTTGCCAGCCTGTCCCTTCATTATTCCTTCTGTTCCCTTCTCTGGATACATTTGTTTACCAGGGAAGGTTTCTTCTGCTTGCAATTAAAGAAAACTAAAATGAAATAATACTAGAAGTAGCACCTACAATAAGGGACTACTATTTCCTCAACTTACCTTTGTTTGGAATTGAATCGTCTTAAAGGAGAACCTCTCCTATAGTCAATTATAGGTTTAATATACTCATGTATTACTAATGAAGTCTCATGTCATATTACTCTATAAAAAATACATCAGACATCACACATGCTGAGAATGAGAGACAAATACCTTCTTGGCTTTCCAAGGTGATAAATTCAGTAAAATTTTCATCTCTAATTTTCTACTAAGCATAATCCATTTTAATCATCCCTCTCCTAATCACCAGAGCAACTGGGGCCAAAAAATGTTTATATTCACACTTGCTTTCAGTGCTGACACTGTCACAAACTATAATTTTTTCTCTATAGGAGGTGCCAGATTGCACTGGAAGTTGTGTTACAGACAACCGACCAGATGTCTTTAAGCTATTGCTGGCCCCATATCACCTTCCTTCTTTCTGCCATTTTCATCTTAAAACATTTGCTATATTAAAACCAATTCATATATTTTTACTTGTAGAAATAACATCTGCATACCGAACAATTCAATACTAATAGTAACTTTAAACACTACCATTTAAAAACCATTTACCCCATATATGCTAATGGGTAGCTCAGCTGGTAAAGAATCCGCCTGGAATGCAGGAGACACTGGTTTGATTCCTGGGTTGGGAGTTCCCCTGGAGAAGGAATAGGCTTCCCACTCCTGTTCTTGGGCTTCCCTAGTGGCTCAGAAGGTAAAGAATCTTCCTAGAATGCAAGAGACCTGGGTTTGATCCTGGGGTTGGGAAGATCCTCTGGAGGAGGGCATGGCAACCCACTCCAGTATTCTTGCCTAGAGAATCCCCATGGACAGAGGAACCTGGCTGGCTACAGTCCATGGGGTCAGAGAGTTGGACGTGACTAAGCACGGCACACATGCTAATGATGGCTTTTATTTTTCCTACTATTATTATCATGATCAAATGGAAAGGCCTATCATAAGTATTTAACACTTTCTCTCATTCAATATTCCTATTAAACCTAGAATAGATGGTGGGGAGGGGTGATTTCGAGGAGAACTAACCAGCTGATAAGAGAGCTGGACCTTTCAGTTTCATTTCCTTGACCACTGGGGAGATCAAGAAGAATCTGAGTTTGAATCAATATCTAATAGTCAATGACTTAATCAATAATGTCTGTGTAGTGAAGCTTTTGTAAAAACCCCAAAGGATGGGGTTTGGAGAACTTCTGAGTTGGTGAGCACATGGAGATCTGAGGGAGATTGGTACTCTTTCCCTATACCCTGCTTTAAGTATCTGTTCCATCTGGCTGTTTCTGAGTTATATCCTTTTATACTAAACCCATGATCTAGTGAGCAAAATGTTTCTCTGAGTTCTGTGAGCTGCTCTAGCAAATTAGTCAATCCCAAGAAGGGATGATGGGAACCCATGATTTATAGCCAGTGGATCAGAAGGACAGGTAACAACCTGGACTTGCAACTGGTGTCTGAAATTCAAAGAGTGGGTGGTTGGAACCTCCAATGTAAAATGGGTTGGTCAGAAGCACAGGCAATAATCTAGACTTACGGTCAGCATCTGATGTGGGATGTGGGGCCTGCCTCATAGGTCTGAGCTCTTAACCTGTGAGATCTGATGCAGTCTCCAGGCAGATAGTGTTAGAACTGGGTTAAATTTAGGACATCCAGCTGGTGAAGAAGCAAGGAGATAGATGAGTCCCAGGCTGAGCAGCTGGAGTTCCTCCCCTGTGGACAGAGACTCCAAAATAGGAGGGAGGAGAAGCTGAATCCTCCCAGATAAGAGATCAAAGACCACACACTCCTTATTCTTGAAGTCAAGAAGATCTTCCCAACCACACATGCGCATAAAGTCTCCTTGGACATCAAAAGGAGGGGGTGTCACCCCATAGCAGGTGATGTCAACCTCCCCATAGGCCTCTTTGCTGGAATGTGTCTTGGCTAAGAGATATGTGTGCACACCTAGGAGAACCCCGAGATACACCAAACACAGACTCAGGACCAAGCAAACCAAGATGATTGGCCAGAGGACACCAGGAAGAAATGCCCCATAGAAGTGATTAAACTACCGTGAGGGCACGATTCTCCCTCTGACCCTGCTCGTGTGTCTCCACAAGTACTGTACTCTTATTTTCTCTTAATAAATACTTTACTATTTTACTACTTTCTGTGTCTTTGTGGAAATTCAGAGCCAGGGCCTTGTCATTGTCTATCTGTCCTCAAAGTCTAGTGGCTAGTATTTCGAGCTCACACTGCCTCAGGCTGACTTCAGTCTCCGGCTGGGAACTGAAATACTGCTTCAAGCCACAGAAGGTCAAGGCCACCCGAGATCAGTGTTGCAGAAAATTTCTTGGCGTGGGGGAAAACCGAAACACATTTGATGACCGGAAGTGTCAGAAATGAAGTGTTCTGTGTGAGCAGTAGAGAAGACACGTAAGAGAGAGAAAGGCGGCAAACAGTTTTCCCATTGAGAATGCTAGATAACGTTTGTGTCAGAAATCACAGCGGAAACTGCCACCAACTGAGGGAACCTCTGTTTTAAGAAAGTTTTGTACTGCTGTCATTAGGGACATTAAAGAGTTTTGGGGGTCATGGTGTTACTTCCTGTCCACTGTACCCCTCCCCTTCTCTGACAAGTGGTCCACTTCCTGATCAGCTCGTTGTAAAGAGCATCGTTATGAAGTCAAGCTTGGCCCTGTTGGGCAGTTCTCTTCTTGGTCTCTCTCTGGATTTCACTCATCTCCCTCTCCTGGCACTCAGCCTTGAGGAAAGTAAGAGCCTTTCTGGTTCAATTGCAGGTACTAATCTTAAGTCCATTTAAAAAGTATCCTCTCTGCATCTCTGTGGCACCTGGGCTAGCTGTTCCCCATCGCTACCGCCACAGGCAGAGTCCTCAGATCCAGTTTCAACTTACACTTCTGCATTTCTGTGGTCTGCATTGAATTCAGATCCCCCGTTTAGTCCCGTTTCATGGCTTCCTTCTGCCTTGTCCATTTATAGCATTCATCCCTACTTCATGCTGTATTTCAACCCTGATTCAATCTCATTTCATCATTTCCTGGAACCATCCTCTTGCTTCCTGGGTCCCCATCCCACACTTCCTTTCAGCTAACTGGTTCATTATAAAATAGGCCCAAGGGGTAATAGCGAATGTTTGTATAGAACAGTATCAGTATTAAGGCAACGCAGATGATCAGGGAGAAGCTGTTCACGTTAACGTGGAAGAGTAAAGATAAAATGCAGCCTAGAAAGGCAACAGGACAAAATGTAATAACGTGACGTGTGTGGGAGAGACGTTAAAGTCATTCAGATCACATTCTTTGTCTGTAGCTTTCTACAGTTTTCAATTTTCTATTAAAGTGCTAACAGGCTAAATGACTGCTAAATGACTAGAGAGGAAGGGGAATTGTCATTTGTAGCCCAAATTTTCCAAACACTTTGAAATCCTGCAGATTAATTAACCACAAGCCAGTAACAAAGTAAAAATAATAACTCATATTTACTTAAATGAATTTCACATTTTTCTGGCAGTACAGATGATTGCTATCATAACTCAACTTAATAGTACACTTAATCTTTCCAAATTAGGACATGTAACTTAGGAAGGAAACTACCTTTTTATTAACTTTCGTTCTATGCACCAGAGATCATACTGGGTGATTGGATAAAAAAAGAAAAATAAAAATAGAAAGGCAGTTAAAGAGAAAACCTTCGACTACAGAACACCAAACAGACTTCAAAACTTGAGGGAAGTTGTTCTACTTGATGATCTAACAAGTAAGTTTCATTTTCCTCAAACTTCTCATAATGCTATTGCACTGTCTCGTATTGCATATTGTCTGTGGTAAGTGGATTAAAACATGGAAAGGGATTTCTTAGACAAGATACTTGAAAACTGGATTGATAAGGGAAGGTTCCAAAACAATTAAAAATTTCAACAGAGTTAAATAAACAGCTTTAAATAGCATTTGAAGAAAAACAAATAAACAAAAGTGTTGGCCTAGATCATGAGAATATAAAGTTTGAGTTGTGTACCATTTAGGAAGTCATAGACTTCCAGTTAAGTATTCTAGACTATTTTGATACTAAACCATATCTAAATTTGTCATAGGGCAAGAAGTAGGCTTCTCTGATAGCTCAGTTGGTTAATCCACCTGCAATGCAGTAGACCCCGGTACAGTTCCTGGGTTGGGCAGATCCTCTGGAAAAAGGAAAGGCTACCCACTCCAGTATTCTGGCCTAGAGAATTCCATGGACTGTTTCATCCATGGGGTCACAAAGAGTTGGACACAACTAAGCAGTTTTCAAATTAAAAAAAAAAAAAATGATTTGTGGAATTCAAAATACATATGATCATTATAGAACTGCAATCTATGATAATTATTTCCAGTGATCATTATTTCTCCTTTCATAACAATATATGAGTATATCTAAAAATTCAAAAGAAATCATTTTATCCTCTGACCTAACTGTTAAGTCTTATGTTCATTTGCTGGGCACTCTGACATTTGAATTGCCTCTTCCTTACCACTTATCAAGTCATCTCAGAAGCTGGTCTAGAAATGTTGGTTTAGCTTTTAAAAAGCTCAGATGAGTGTGCTGTGGAAAGTCCAATTTGGTTTTGGGTGGGTTTCAGCTAAGCTGGGCAATGGTGAGGGTGGGGTGGGAAATGGTATTTCAAAGGAAACCCCCATTGACACATATAATGATGTGGGAGCCCCCCCTCAACACCAGCTTGATGCAATCCAGAATTTTGTCTACTGAGTGGCTCTGTCACTGAAAAAGGGTCCTGGAAGGAAGGAGTCAACAACAGCCCAGTGGCTTCAACATTCGCAGTTTCTGAAAAAAACAATCTCACTCTGAAATTATATCCCCCGCCCCTTCCCTGGTCCTTGATATTTTACTTGGTTTTATTAGTAACCCACAACACTTGCAGCTCATAACTTTTCACAGTGTTCAAATCATGTTCAGAATACACATGATCAAAATGAATTCCAATAAAAAATGTTAAGACAGGGAAGATATCATTAGGAACATTTTATGAAAGGGGCGACTAAGGCTCAGAATGATTTAAGTAAACTGCCCAAGGTCACCTGACAGTGGGTGACAGTCAGAATGACCCACTAGCCCTCTAATTACATGCTTCACTTTCTTGGAGTCACTCTCTCTCTCTTTTTTTTTCCCAAAATGAAAGCTAAATCCCAGGATAATACTACAGTCCTCTACTCAACAGAAGAGACAAGCTGTGAAAGAAGATATGCCTATCTTAGGAGGACCAAAAGCAGGCAACAGCATTAGGGAGTCCCCAGCGCCTTCCACAGAAGAAAGCTATTCACTGTATGAATGATCTTAATTAAATGTGAATGCACAGTCACTGAATGCTGTGGGGAAACACACCATCCTTACTGGCTGCTTTCCCCATACTTCTCAGTAGCAATACCTTCCAATTCAATTAAGATAACTCATGGCGTGATTAGTTTCATTATATGGGAGACACCTGGGACTGTCCTAACGTCAAATCCTTCGGCCTTGCAGTCTCTGTAAGATAGACACATTCTTCTCCTGTGTGTTGTCTCTTTCAGTGGACACAAGAAGGAGTAAGTCTTGTGGTGACATAACCTTAGGACTTCTAAATTCCACTGAGAGATAGGCAGCTAGGAAACTGCATTTTTTGGATTGGTCTGAAGGTTAACATAATCTCAAAGCAAAGAAGTCTCCAAACTTATCCTCTTTAACAGGCTGATGGTAAACAACTGATGAGGCTTTTATGGGGCCAGTGGAGACGTCACAACTGAGCATCCTTTGGGATCAGTGGGGACCAAGAGGTTAGATTCTGAATTCAGCATAGTCTCCTTAGGAAACAGTGAGTGGAAAGACCTGGGCACATCCCATGGGAACAGGTCAAAGGGGTCATTTGCCCATGTTTGCCAATGGGAGACATATACTACTAAGATCCTGAGATAGAATCAACAAGGCATCAGAGCCAGACCTATGAGCCAGACCTCCAAGTAAACTCTACTCACATTAAATTATCACCAGACAGATTGTAAGTATAAAGAGAACCACTGGTACATGAGATGGAGTGTTCCATACTTGATTTTGGCCTATGAAAGCCTGAGTGACTATTCATTAATTTGATTTTTCATATTCTTTCAATGTCTATTCATAAACAACCGTTATATGATCAAATATATATAGTTTTTTAAGTTGCTCTGTTTCTAGATAAAAAATGTTTATATGAACAAAAACATTATTTATCTCTACAGCAGTGGTTCTCAACCTGGACATCACTCTCCTTGCCCGAGAGGACATTTGGCAATGTAGGGAGACATTTTTGCTTGTCACAACAGGGGAGAGCTTGCCACCAGCATCTACTGGGTAAACGCCCAGGCCGTCACTAAACGTGGTCACAACGCATAGGACAGCTCCAAACAACAAAGAAATCTCCAACCCAAAATGATAGTAGTGCTGAGCTCAAGAACCCTTGCCTTGAAGAAAAACAAGCAAAACAAACTGCCTGGTAAAATAAACATTCCTATAAAAAGAGTACCCAATCATTCATCATATAAAGTGGGCCTTCCACATTACATATGAATCACTGAAGCTCTAAGCATCCGCCCTGATACTGACAGATAGAAAGCTAGAATTCTGTATTAAGGACACATTTTCAGAGCTCTCATTTTGTTTACCAACCCTAAGGCAGAAATACTTTTAACAGTAAACAAAACCAAATCTTTTTAACCTTTAGAATGTACCAATTTTTACTCTCTCCCTCAGCTCACTTAATTAAATCATTATTTACATTTCCTTTCCTATTTTGGGTTGCTCTTTCTAAGAACTTTAAAACAAATCATGAGTGGTACACGATAAAAATAGAGCAGTAATACTTTTTTAAAAACACAACTGTAGGCACATCATCAACTGGGGTCTTAATTGAGGCAATTATAGACTTTTCTTTAAAAAAGGAGAATATTCTAGCAATAGTAACTCTCTAAATCCTCTCTCAACATGTTTTAAAATAATGATGATAGTAATTCCAATATTCTAAATAACTTGGTAGTATTTTAACTACTTCAAACCTCTTCCAATATGTTTTAAAATAATGATCAAAGCAATTAAAAAGTAATGATGTAAGTAAAAAAGGATATTTATGAGCTAATACTCTGTTCCATTTAAGACTTTGCCCATCACCCTAGGTTAGATTACCATGCCAGAGCAATTTTTTTTTTTTTTTAAGTATTGAAGAGAAGATGAAAAGCAAACATCAACATTCAGATACCTACAGAGGTAAATCTGTGGATTTCTTCTTGATTTTTTCTCCTCATTGTTCGTCTCTTCTTCCAAAATTCACTGGGATCCCGTTTAAAAACCTTTCCTCGGAAGCTCATTGTATTGTTGTTACTTGAGTGGCAAGATATTTTAAAATATCAATTCCCTTAAGCCTCTTCCTCCTGAAGCTTCACCAGGCCGAACAAATTTTTCTTCTCTGGTAAAAAGGGAAATGCTCATGCTACATTAACATAACTCAACAGAAAGGAAAAGAAAACCGACAAATTACCGCTTCCTGTGAGTAACTACCAGCTGTTCAGATGCACTTTTGTGCATGTATTCTCCCTAATCACCTGCTTTAAAGCAAGACAAAAAAGCACAAAATGACTCTGGATGTTTAAGAGAATTGCTCACAAATAAATAAACCATAGGATCTTAAACTCACCCTGGGAACCAAGTTGAACCTGAATCAAAGAGCTAATTTACTGTAGGCTGCCATATCTGTTAGTGAAACAGCCATCCAAACTTCATCATTGTGGCTAGATTCCAAAGGTGAACTGCAATAATCTTTTTTTGGTTTTCCCTGGTGGCTCAGATGGTGAAGAATCTGCCTGCAATGCAGGAGACCCAGGTTTGATCCCTGGGTGGGGAAGATCCCTTGGAGAAGGAAACAGCAGCCTGCTAGATCTCAAAAGTGAATTGTAATAATATACCTGTTTAAATCAGTTACTCATTACATCAGTGGTCTTTCCACTTAGGCACAAGGGAAAATATTAGAATTCCATTTATATCAGTCATCTAAATAAAGAAATTGTGCTTTACTAATATTTAAGTGGAGAGTGAAAAAGTTGGCTTAAAGCTCAACATTCAGAAAATGAAGATCATGGCATCTGGTCCCATCACTTCATGGGAAATAGATGGGGAAACAGTGGAAACAGTGTCAGACTTTATTTTTTGGGGGGCTCCAAAATCACTGCAGATGGTGACTGCAGCCATGAAATTAAAAGACACTTACTCCTTGGAAGAGAAGTTATGACCAACCTAGATAGTATATTCAAAAGCAGAGACATGACTTTGCCAACAAAGGTCCGTCTAGTCAAGGCTATGGTATTTCCAGTGGTCATGTATGGATGTGAGAGTTGGACTGTGAAGAAAGCTGAGTGCTGAAGAATTGATGCTTTTGAACTGTGGTGTTAGAGAAGACTCTTGAGAGTCCCTTGGACTGCAAGGAGATCCAACCAGTCCATTCTGAAGGAGATCAACCCTGGGATTTCTTTGGAAGGAATGATACTAAAGCTGAAACTCCAGTACTTTGGCCACCTCATGTGAAGAGCTGACTCATTGGAAAAGACTCTGATGCTGGGAGGGATTGGGGACAGGAGGAGAAGGGGACGACAGAGGATGAGATGGCTGGATGGCATCACTGACTTGGTGGACGTGAGTCTGAGTGAACTCCGGGAGTTGGTGATGGACAGGGAGGCCTGGCGTGCTGCAATTCATGGGGTCGCAAAGAGTTGGACACGACTGAGCGACTGAACTGACTGAATATTTAAATAACGCATTGACATGGACACCTTCATTCTCTATGTCATATGGTTACGAACAGTCAACCAATTAATTCCCTAATCTTAGATCTTTACTCCCTTTCTCTGATGCAATGTAAAATTGCACTTCCCCCCTAAAACCCACTCCAGTGCCCCTTCCTGTTTTATTTTTCTCCATGGCACTTGCTGTCATGTGACACTGTTGTACAGTTTACTTATTTATTTTACTTATGATCTTCCATCTTCCACTAGATTCTATGCCACAGGAGTGTGGGAATTTTGTTTGCTTTGTTCACTGTGTATTCAGTGATCAGAACTGTGCCTGCTTCCAGAAGATTCTCAGTATATAACTGTTTAATAAAAGAATTGAGGGACTTATATACCTTATGCTAAACAATGAACTTGTCCCCTATGTATACTGTATTTTGAAATATTAGCTATTGGCAAGGACTGTATAGTTTATAAATAAACACAGAATATGGGAATGCATTCAACTTTTTTAATGAAGTGTGTGAGATAAGTAGTTGGAGGCCACGGGACTAGTGACTAATTGATTAAACATTAGAAAGATAGTTCTAAAAATAAGTGTTGTGTGAGACAGTCATTCAGATTCTTTAAGAGTTTGTTTCTTCATCTACAGGATGGACCTCCTTAATGGGGGTGCTCATCAGTTTGGTAGGTGCTAAAGGAACCATTGCTTGTCTAGGAAGCAATCTGGGGTCTAAAAGATGGTTGAAGGAATATTTCCATTGAAGACTGATCTTCACGACCACTGAGACACAAGCTTGAACCAGCTCTCCCAGGAGACAAGTTCTGAGCATGTGACATTATGGAGTAGCTGCCCGCGCTTAGGTCAGGTAGTCAGTTTCACAGACACTTGTTGGGGGCATCTTTGCACAGAGAGCAGTATGCTGAGCATTGGGGACACACACAAGAAGCCCAACCAGAAGGGCAATTTCTGTGCAAAAGGCTCTCAATATTCTGTGAGTTTTGAACTGTAAGAAAGAAAAATAACAAGGTTGCTATTGGTATTCACGTCTTAGCTGGAAGCAGAACTGAGGATATAGGCAGAAACGGGACAATGACAAGAGGACCAATGAGTTAACACAATAAGTTGTGGGTTTTGTGGGAGTTTTTGCTCCAGAGCCTTCTCTTCTCTTTCTAGAGCTCAACACCCTTAATGGTGCAGGCCCAGGCTGGCTGCCATGGTGACACCAACTTGCCACCCAGAAGTCAGTGGTCCCACGTATCCAGGTGGCTTTTGCTCAGCTTCCTTCAGGTCTTTACTCAAACGTCGCTTCCTCACAAAGCCTTCTCTGACATTCATCTGAAACTACGGCTTTCTCCCCTAAACACTTTGGATGCTCCTCCCTTGCCATGTTTCGGTGGTGGTGGTGGGGAAAGTCAGGTCATTAAGATGATGGATAAGACACTCATCTTGCCCTGAGAAGCCACTTCTGCAAGCACAGTTCTTGTTCTGTAATGAAGGCAGCAACCCTCAAGGAAGCTCCCACTTAACCAGCTTGTTCCAAAGACAAGACTCTCCTGGTGCTCCAGGGGTTAAGAATCCTCCTTCCAATGCAGGAGGCATGGGTTCCATCTCTGGTCAGGAAACTAAGATCCCACATGCCTTGGCACAACTAAGTCCACGCACCACAACTACCGAGCCAGCATGCTGCGACTAATACCTGACACGGCCAAAAATAAACAAATATTTAAAAATACATATACAACTGGAAAAGAACAAAAACCAAAAACCAAACAAGCAGACAAACAAACAATAAAAAGACACGGCACTAAATAGATACCACTTGCTTATTTGATAAGCCTCATAGGACTTCCCTGGTAGCTCAGATGGTAAAAAATCTGCCTGCAATGCAGGAGACCCAGGTTCAGTCCCTGGGTTGGGAAGATCCCCTGGAGAGTAGAATGGCAACCCACTCCAGTGTTCTTGCCTGGAGAATTCCACGGACAGAGGATCCTGGCGGGCTATAGGCCATGAGGTTGCAAAGAGTTGGATACAACTGAGCAACTAACACTTTCATTATTAATTATTATTAAATCTGTAAGAAGCCTTCTTTTTCTTACAGACTCTAGCTCCTCATGTACCTCTACCCTGTCATGCAGAGATTTGGACAGACAGGTATAAAGAGATACTGCTTATTTCCTGCTGAAGTATGGAGACCCAAGAAGGATCTTTCAAAAACTATGAGGAAAACAGCAAGATGCTATAAAAATAACAACTGAGGAGGTAAGCTGTATTGTTATTCTGCAATTGGTTAAGAAGGCATCCAAGGATTCTACAGAGCAGAAGCCCTTTTGACGCATGGTCATGGGATAGATAGAAATTCCACTCTAAGTCTTTCATTCTAAAGAGAGTTGACCTTCTGAGTAACTCTTTTGCATCTGTTAGATGAGCAGGTACATTATAGCATATGAAGAATGTTCAAATTCAACTTTTTCCTTACATAATATTATGAGAAACTGCCTTTGAGTCACCTGATGTCCCGAGGTAAGATTATGTTTCTATTTCAAAAGCTTAAAGTAGTATTTCACAACCCTTTCGGATCATGAACCTATTTGAGATTCTAACAGAAACTGGACTCACTCACTGAGGAAATGTAAGGACTCAGAAACTGTGTGTGTGTGGTCAGGGGTCACAAATCTCTGAAGTCCATCTGGGGGACCCTCTTATTTGTTCATGTTGCCCTAAACCCCCAACTTCTAATTTTAGAAGATAGGAATGTTGTCTCATAACAAAGCATTTAGTAATCTTGAGCAACTCATAAGTGACTTCCTCTCTTTCTAGTAGTTGCATCTCGTCTCTCCTCTATTCCTCTTTAGGCGCCACAGTTCTTGATCCTGGAGTCCCTCCCACACCCCAACTTCTGCAATAAGAGAATGACTCATTTCTCTCCTTGCTAAGCTGTTGATTGCAGCTCCCTTGAACATAGGCAAAAAAAAGGCATAGCTGGGCATCATGGGGGGGAGGCCAGACAGACACAATCTGCGGTGACTGTAGAGGAGGGGAAATCCAGCAGCATGGAGTTCAGCGTCCCATGTGCTGGCACTGTCGGGGACCTCTGCTGGGCTGTGCCCTCCTTGATTTCAGACCAAGTCTGCTGTTTCAGCATTCCGTGATACTCTACGCCATTTGAAAAATTCCCTATTCTGCTTAAGTTCAGACATGTGTTGGCAATCAAAGAATCTGACTTGGTCACTGGGAAAAAATGGGTAATAAAGAGAAATCAATCAGCTGGCTACACCACAAGGAATCACAGTCAAGTTCACTAGGAAAGAAATTTGGTACCAATTAATGATCAGAATTAATTAATTACTATGCTCAAGGTATTGCTGGGCTTCATGAGAAATATGTAACACCCTTCTTAGCCTCGAGAAGCTTGTACCTGATAGAGGAGTTCACTAGAGTTTTTAAAGGAGACTGGGAAAGCTTTACAGTAAGGACAGAACATAAGGGAGACTTTGAACAGGTGGGGGTCAGATAGACAGGGGAAGAGTAAAGGACACTCTAGGAAAGGGGCATGAAGCATAGAGAAGTCATAAGATACAGTGGTTAAAACCAGGAATCTGGAATCAGTTTAGATTCAAATCCCGAGTCTGCCACTTCCTAACTGTATATCCTTCAGACAAAGTCACCCTCTCTGGGCCTCAGTTTTCTCATCTGTAAAACAGGAATAGCACAGTAGATACCCCACAGTGTTTTTGTGAGGACAAATGAGATGACACTCTTGAAAGTTTCAACACATTACCTGGCACATATTTACCATAGTTACTAGTTATCACAAAAGCTAAAGGGCAGGCCACTAAATAACATTTAAGAAAAAGGAGGAGGTCCAGCCTATCTACAGTCAGAGGCTGAGTGGGAGAGGAAAGGTAGAAACAATTTAAAACAGAAGTCGGGGCCAATTCATGGAAGGCTTAGAAAGCCAAGATAATGAAAGTTTCCATTGTGTCATGAAAGTTATGGAAAACCACCGAAGGATTTTTGAGTGATAATTAAAATAGTGCCTTTGGAAGATTCATTTTATAATTACACGTAGGCTAGATTTTGGGGAATATGATTCAGACGTAATCAGCATTGATTCAGATATTAACATGGAGTGGTGGAGGGCAGAAAGGTCGGCATCAGAAACTTAACTGTAGACTTCACGGACGAAAAAGTGAAAGTGAAAGTCGCTCAGTCACGTCTGACTCATTGCAACCCCATGGGCTGTACAGTCTATGGAATTCTCCAGGCCAGAATACTGGAGTGGGTAGCCTTTTCCTTCTCCAAGGGATCTTTCCAACTGAGGAATTGAACCCAGGTCTCTCACATTTCGGGCAGAATGAAGATCTGGCAATTAAATGGAAAATGAATGAGAGCTGAAATTTATCAAGAGGACTAAGTGCTGGGTGCTGATCTAAATATAGTGTCTTATTTAAAAAATGCAACAATGCTGTGAGCTATTACTGACTTCTATCACCACTCGGTTTTACAGAGGAAGATACCTGGGTCCTGAGAAGTTAAGCAATTGGTCCAAGGTCCCAAACAAGTAAGTAGCACAGATGGGATTTAATCCTAGGCAGCTCAGTCCAGAGCTCATGCTCTTAGCCAGAAGAGAGGTCCAAAGGGGCTAAGGCTTCTGAATTTGGCCACCAAAGAGATGGATAATATGACTGAGGGACAAAGGCTGGCAAGAAGAGAAGACTTCTTTTCCTACTACTGCTTATTTAGAAATGTCAAGAAGATAGAAAAATAGGCATCTTTCAGTACCATGGTTATATTAATACATGTGCCTGGAACTCAGGGAAGAGTCAGGACTGGAGATATTAAGCTGAAAGTCATTGAAAGAGTTACAATGGAGAGTTTAAAAGTAAACTGAATTTTTGGAGAAGAGAGTAGCGTAAGATTGAGAACACAATCTTAAGATTCTTTTATATATGATAAACAGAAGGAAACTTAGGAAACTGAGAAGGCACAGAGCTATAGGGGGAAACTAGCAGTGTAGTGTGGTATCCAGACGTACCGTAAAAGGGAGTTGAAAGAGGCTGACACAAGGCGTCTGGACAGAGATGGGTGTAGGACCTGATCCAGCATGAGAGATAAGCAAGATGAAAACTAAGGACCTTGCAGTCTTAGATCCAGACAGATCTATATTTGAATCCTCTTCAGCCACTTACTAGATGACCTCTATCTAGCTATGTGACCTCTGTCTTCCTATTTCTAACATGTATAACGAAGCAATTAATATACAGCTTACAAGATTGTCACAAAATAATGTTACTATTTACTTAACATTGTGGAAAAATACACATATGTGCATATATAATTGCTAAGATTCCTATATATGTGTATATATAAACTATTATTTATTGACTATGATTGATATTTACCAGGTCTACCTAGGTTTTGGAAAAGACCCTGATGCTGGGAAAGACTGAGGGCAAGAGAAGGAGGATGAGATGGTTGGATGGCATCACCAACTCAATGGACATGAGTTTAAGCAAACTCAGGGAGATGGTGAAGGACAGGGAAGCCTGGCATGCTGCAGTCCATGGGGTCACAAAGAGTCAGACATGACTTAGTGACTGAACAGCAACCTCGGTATGTATTTATGTATAGACACCGCTATATATGCACATGCATGTACGTAACAAAATACATAGATGCATAAATCCTTATATGTGTATTCAAAGTCTGGCCCCGTGGTGTCCAGATAGAGAAACTAAGTCTGCAATTTCAATAGATAATATATTTGGAATATAATTAAGATGGTAGATATTAACCATGTTTTGGAAGAGATGAAAATTTGAATGCTAAGATATAAGTTTGAGAAAAAGGTCTAGTAGTCTATATTAGTTTTCCATTGTTGCTGTAACAGATTACCACACATTTAACGACTTCAGTCAACACCACTTATGACCTCATAGTTTTTGTAGGTATGACACATATCTGGGTATGACACAGCCCAGCTGATTCTCTACATAGAGCCCCACAAGGCTGAAATACAAGTGTCAGCAGGGTGATGTCCCTTTCTGGAGGCTCCAGAGGAGCACCTGGTTCTAGGCTTATTCAGTTTGTTGGCAGAATTCAATTCCTTGCAGGTATAGGACTGAGGTCTCAGCTTCCAGGAGTAATTATCAGCTGCCAGCGCTGCCTGCATTCTCTGGCTCACTGTCCCTGGCTAAGCCAGCAATAAGGAGTTGAATCCTTCTCACACTCTCAATCTGATTTTTTTCTTTTCTCTCCTAAATATCTCTCCTCTGCATCTTTCTACTCTAGTTGGAGAAAAGTCTTAGCTCTTTAAGGCCCCATATGATTAAATTGGTTCCACTCAGACAATTCAGAATAATTTCTCTCTTTTAAGGTCAGCTGATGAGTAACACAAAGTCCCTTCACACCAGTACTAAGATGATTGTTTCAGTGAGCCAGCAGAGAGTCTTTAGGGAGGGGGGAGAGGTATCTTTAGGAAACTCACATGGTCTTATTCTGGATCACAACTTGGTTTTGCACTTATCTTTTGAAGACAAAGTTAACATCAAGAATGCACTGAGAAGAAGGTGTAGGTGAGAACAATACTTGACTTTTGAGTTCTGTCTCTGCTGAACAGTGAGGTGGGATGCAGGTTGCAGTGGAGCCAAGAAATGAATGAGAGGAAATAGACACTTTTGACTTATAGGTCACATCCTGGAAAAGTTGGTAGTGATATAAAGGTGAGAAAGAGAATAGTGGCTGTGGGGAAGGAGGGCAGAACCAAAGAGACAAATTTGGAAGATGAGCATTGGTGGAGAAGTAATCAAAGTGATAAACACAGAAAACAAAGGCAATAAACTAAAGCAACAAGCTCTGATGTCACCTCTAAAATGTTTGTGTTTTTAGTACATTTGAACAGGCTCTACAAATAGCAAATGACATTCTCACAGAATCGAAGAAATCAGAAGAGATTCTTGTTTCTCTGACAACGCATCTGAATCTACTTAATAAAAATTATTCAGAAAGTACCGTTAGGTGTGCAGAGTAACTGAAACCTTGGTGGTTAAGACTTAGACAACCACACGCTACATCATACTTGAATCCACAAAGCTTAATTTGAAAGTACTTCCTGTTCATTTCCACTTGCTTTCTTTACTAGCTTCATATCCCATCTTTATGTTTATTCCAATTTATTTTACCTGTGGAGCTTTTCAGCATTTACTGTGATTACTACTTCCTTGTTAGAGAATGTTTAGATGACTCATTTTATTTCATTTTCCTCTTTCATTTCCAATAGACTTTCCCTTTGCCTGAGGGTTTGGGTGCTTTTCAGCCTTTCTCTCATAGGACACAAGGCTGGTCCATAGTGCCTCTCTAGGTTCTGCTCACTACTGTCTACCTCATTTAAAGGAAATAAAGCGCAAGTAGCTACTTCCTCCCTCTCTATGGTCTCTCCAGAGCCTGGCCCCAGGCAGAAGTGCTTTTTAAGCTTTTAGCACTGAGGCTCACTACTTCCCACTATAAAGGTCAAGATTGAATGGCACAGAGTTAGCGATGAGAGAGGCTTAGACATCTTGGAGGAGTTTCAATGGGTGCAATAAAACCTCTTATTTCTAACTGTAGAGCTTTCAGTGGGCAATGTCTGTAGAGTGAGAGCCAACTCATTGGAAAAGACCTTGATGCTGGGAAAGATAGAAGGCAGGAGGAGATGGGGATGACAGAGGACGAGATGGTTAGATGGCATCACTGACTCAATGGACATGAGTTTGAGCAAGCTCTGGGAGATGGTGAAGGACAGGGAAGCCTGGTGTGCTGCAGTCCATGGGGTCGCAAAGAACCGGACATGACTGAGAAACTGAACAACAATAATACCCTCTAAGCCAAATGGCATTAGTTTTATTAATAACATGAAATATTTAGAAACTTCACAGAAAATAGAGCCCTGCAAGATGAACTGCACCGAGGGAGAATGCAAAAACAGACTGGAGTTTTGTGTGTGTGCGTGTATGGTGTAAGCTGAGTATGTGACGTGTGTGTGTGTTTGTTTTGTGTCTGTATGCAAAGCATAAATGTTCTTTGTTGTATTAAAATAAGTTATTCATGGCCCTTCTAACATGTATTAAGTTTGTTTATATTACTGAACTTAAGTAGGCCTCAGGAGTTCAGAATTTTCACTTAATTAGGATTTGATGGTGACAAAGCAGGTAAGGAACTCATTTTATTCAGTTTGGTGAGCCCATCTTAGAATCTAAGAGCAACCAGAGAAGGAGTTTTAGTTTTTTCTTTTCCACTGTGGACTTTATCATTGGTCACAGCCTTCTACCAGGAAAAATATTATGGCCTGTAGATACTCACATATTTTCAGTTCAGTTCAGTTCAGTTCAGTCACTCAGTCGTGTCCGACTCTTTGTGACCCCATGAATCGCAGCACGCCAGGCCTCCCTGTCCATCACCATCTCCCGGAGTTCACTCAGACTCACGTCCATCGAGTCAGTGATGCCATCCAGCCATCTCATCCTTGGTCGTCCCCTTCTCCTCCTGACCCCAATCCCTCCCAGCATCAGTCTTTTCCAATGAGTCAACCCTTCGCATGAGGTGGCCAAAGTACTGGAGTTTCAGCTTTAGCATCATTCCTTCCAAAGAAATCCCAGGGTTGATCTCCTTCAGAATGGACTGGTTGGATCTCCTTGCAGTCCAAGGGACTCTCAAGAGTCTTCTCCAACACCACAGTTCAAAAGCATCAATTCTTTGGCAGTAAGCATTTAATGACATACTTGGGAAATGAGGAACACTGATGTTAATTTTACCTTCTCTCTCAATTTCCTGATGGGTATATAGGTACGTGGGCCTTTCCAGGTGGCGCTAGTTGTAAAGAACCCCACATCCCAGTGTAGGAGGCATAAGAGATGTGGGCTCTGTCCCTGGGTCAGGAAGATCCCCTGGAGGAGGACATGGCAGCCCACTCCAGTATCCTGGCCTGGAGAATCCCATGGACAGAGGAGCCTGGAGGGCTACGGTCCATGGGGTCACAAAGAGTCAGACACAACTGAAGCGACTTAGTACACACGCACATATAGGTACTTATCACCCATGTTGATGTTTTTTCTGCTTTTGATAAAGGCATCCAGCCACTCTTCAGAAGTCAGTTTCAGTTTGGTCTGAGGCAGAACGGGAAATCCCTAAGAAGCAAGAATATCTGCTTATGGAGTGCAATGTGTAAGCTAGCTGCTGCTGCTAAGTCACTTCAGTCGTGTTTCTTTGAGTGACTCTTTGCGACCCCATGGACTGTAATCTGCATGGTCCTCTGTCCATGGGATTCTACAGTAAGAATATGGGGGTGTGCTGCTATTTCCTCCTACAGGGAGGAAACTTATTCCTCCTTTCCAAACCAGGGATCCAACCTGTGTCTCCAGCATTTGTAGGTGGATTCTTTACCAGCTGATCCATCAGGGAGATTACTTAGAGACTACATTTTAGCTCATATCTCCACACCAACAAACTCAGAGCCAGAGCCTAACAACATGACAGTAACAACAATAAACACACCAAAGCTACTATATGATTTTCTAAGCTTATATTTCATGTGAATAATACACCCTGGTTTGTTAATGTTCTCTAGCAAGTTATTTTAAAAGTCATGCAGCTATTTTTTCACCTAGAATATAGCATTCTTTTCCCATTAAAAACATTATCAGTTCCCAAGCAACTTATTTTTCCTGGACTCTTCTTCCTCTGTCTTTTAAAGAAGACGGAAAGGCATTCTGGGTCCAGGCAGACAATTTCTCTCAAAAGTGATCAGATGAAGGCACACAAATGGAGTCTAGGGTCCGAATCAATGTTATTATCATTGATCTGCTAGGGACTACTGCCTGACAGTAATTTTCCCCTGAAGACACATGCATCTCTCTGCTGGCTGGCTGGATCCCACCCCAGCCTCCCACTGTTGGCAAAGTCAACTAGAGACCTGAGTTGTTTCTTTTAAAATAAATCAAGCACCCAAATTGCCCTCCTGTGGTCTTTCCAACTGCTAATTACTTTGCTTTCAATAAGAATGTCACTCAATGTTTAATAATTGCCTCGAAAATAATGTGTTTTATAAAAGAGCCTAGGTCTTTCAACTCTTCAAAGCTCCCATGCAAAAGCTGGTTAATTTTTCTACTGCAGGGGATCCTCCTGACCCAGAGACTGAACTCAGGTCTCCCAAATTGGAGGCAGATTCTCTACTGTCTGAGCTACCAGGGAAGCCCATACAGCATCAGGTTTACAAGTGGTTCAGCATTGTGACAGTCTTTTTTTAAAACTGCAAATGGATGTGTCTTTACAGAGGGAGAGCAATGAAGTACTCTTACCTGAGCAATTCTGAAAAAGAAACTAATTGCCATGTACATGCCACACCCTGAGCATGGAAGTGACCAAACCATTCAGACCAAGGAGTGCGTGCTAGTGGAGTTGATAGTCGGGCTGCAATTTCTGTGATCTCTTTGCCCCACAAACCATTTCTTTAATGGTGTCATCATGCTTTCGTGTCTTTTTAAGGCCTCTATCAGTAGGAGAGATGAAGCCAATGTGATATGTCAAGTGTTTAATGCCTTGTGTGTGTACTCAGCCACTCAGCTGTGTCCGACTCTTTGTGATCCCATGAATTGTAGCCCGCCAGGATCCTCTGCCCATGGAATTCTCCAGGCACGAATACTGGAGTGGGTTGCCATTTTCCCCCTCCTGGGGACGCGGGGATCAAACTCCGTGTCTCCTGCATTGGCAGGAGGATTCTTGACCACTGTGCCACCTGGGAAGCCCTCGTTTAATGCCTTGCATTATAGAAATTGGAGACTAATGGAAGGTTCTTAGCTTTCCAATCAAGAGTTTCTTCGTTTTTTTTTTTTTTAATGCTTTAAATTAAATTTAATATTTTATTATTTATTTTTTGCTGTACTGGATCTTTGTTGCTGCTCAGGCTTTTCTCTAGCTGCAGTGTGGGTGCTTCTCATGGTGGTCTCTTGCTGGGGAGCATAGGCTCTTGGGCACACGGGCTAGGGCAGTTCTGGCACATGAGCTCAGTAGTTGCAGTTCCTGGGCTCTAGAGCACATTCTCAATAGTTGGGGTGTAAGGGCTTAGTTGCTTCACGGCATGTGGGATCTTCCCAGATCAGGGATTGAACCCATGTCTCCTGCATTGGCAGGTGGACTTTACCACTAAGCCAGCTTCTTTGTGTTTTGCAGAGAATTAACTGCTGGATTTTATGTAGCTGTGCACACTAGAGTGAATTGTTGACCTCTGGACATATAATAGCTCATCAATTCGAAGACAAATTGACTTATTGCTCTCCGTTCTGCACCTCTCTAGGTGGACAAAAGAGGACAACAGGAAAGTGAAGATTGTATGGCTTGAACAGGGTACTAGTGTGTGTTGAATCCGGTTTATGAGAAAAGGTGCAAATCTGGAGAGGCTCTGATTCTATCTCAATCATTTCCCCCTGGTTCTGTGCCAGGTATCTGTGATAGAAGGGATTAAATCAGAGCGCCTACCTATAGTCCAGATGGGGGAACTGAGGTACACCCAAAACCAGCACAGAAATATAAAAAGGCAGAAACTGTCAAGTGAAGACTCTGAGTGAAGAACATGAGGGGACTTTATACAGGTATAGAGACCTGAGTCCAGGCCTGAACAATGGTAGGACTTTGAAAGCCACCTTCATAAGAACCCCCAGAGCAGGTGTTTTCCAGTGTGTGCAAGAATCACCCATGCTGTGATGTGTTTAGTCATGTCCGACTCTCTGCGGCTCCATGGATTATAGCCTGCCAGACTCCTCTGTCCATGGAGATTCTCCAGGCAAGAATGCTAGAGTGGGTTGCCATGCCCTCCTCCGGGGGATCTTCCCAACCCAGGGGTCGAACCCAGATCTGCCACATTGCAGGCAGATTCTTTACTGTCTGAGCCACCAGGGAAGCCCAAAAATACTAGAGTGGGTAGCCTATCCCTTACTCCAGGAGATCTTCCTGACCCAGGAATTGAACTGAGGTCTCCTTCATGGCAGTAACTGAGCTACCAGGGAGGCCTAAGAATTTCCAGGGAAGGTTGTTAAAATTGTGGATTCCTAGACTTACCCAGGATCTCAGTAGGTCTGATAGGAGGTCCAGGAGTTTGACTTTGTTAACAAATACCCACATGATTCATTTGAAAATGCCACACAGACCACACTTGGAGAAACAAAGACTCAGAAACTGGTTCACCTAACTGTTTTCTTAGCCAGCAAAATCCAAAGGGCACCGTTCCCAGTGTCAATTGTTTTTTGTTTTTTTTTTTTTACTAGACTGAGGTCTTATTTACAAGATCAAACCTTCCCTTTCTCTTAGGTGTATTCAAGGAGGTACAACTAAGCAGCTCCATCACTGTAAACATTTGGGGGACGGAGGAGAGAACCCTGGAGTGTAACCAGTTGTCAAAAACTGGGCCTTAGACATGCCCCATCTGTCCTTTAATTTTACTTGACCAGTTATTTCTCTGCTTGGACTTTTGCAACCCGGCTTATACTGGCCTCTCAGTTATGCCTAAACAAGTTTTCTTCAACTTGGTATTAGTGACAATTTGGGCCAGATCATCCTTTCTGTAAGGAGTTGTCCTGTGCACCGCAGAATGTTTCATAACATCCCTGGCTGGCCTACACCCACTAGATGCCAGGAACTCCCCCATCCCCCTGCTGTGTCAACCAACAATGTCTTCAGACATCAGCATATGTCCTCTGCAGGGTGGGGGAGGAGGGGAACATAACTCCTGGTTGAAATGCTCTGGTTCAAATCCTAATGCACATTATTCTGCCTCAGTCTTGCGTTGATGATGGCTTTCAGAAGGGCCTGGTGGCTCAGACAGTAAAGAATCCGCCTGCAATGCAGAAGACCTACATTCGATCCCCAGGTTGGGAAGATCCCCTGGAGAAGGAGATGGCAACCCACTCCAGTATTCCTGCCTAGAGAATTCCATGGACAGAGGAGCCTGGCAGGCTACAGTCCATGGAATCGCAAAGAGTCAGACACAACTGAGCAACTGTCTTCAAGTCCAGAGACCTCCTGACAGATGACGTAGGTTTCTCTTTAGATCACGGAGAGCTACAATTGAAAGCCAAGTTGAGAATCTCTTGCTTGGAAGAACCTTGGGGCTACTAATCTTCAAGTCAATCCCCTCTCTTATTCTCTACATGCTTCAAAACCCCACTCTCAGAATTAGTCTCTGAGTCTGGTTTCTGTTTCTGTTCTGAGGTGTCCCTAATAAAGTACAGCTATAACTTTTTATGGAAAAGATCTGAAGCCATTATAATCTTTAGTAATTTAACATGAGGCATCAAAAGTGGCAAGCAGGTCCCCTAGGCCAAGCCCCAAGCAACTGGAAATGAAGATACACATTTTAAGAGTGTAAAGGATAAAGCTGGGAGTGTGGTGTTTGCCACTGTGTATATGGCCACTGTGCTGGAGTCAGTGAGCATGTGTTTGATTCCTGTTTTCCCCACTTAGTTGCTGGAGGTCTCCAGGCAAGTTGCGCGACCTCTCTGAACAAGAACTGTTCATCTGTAAAGTGGCAATAATTACAGTACCTGCCTCACTGACTGCGTGACTGTGGGCTAAGTCATTTGACTCTTTATCACCACATGGACTGTAGCCCGCCAGGCACCTCTGTCCATGGGATACTGCAGGCAAGAATCCTGGTGTGCATTGCCATGCCCTCCTCAAGGGGATCTTCCTGACCCAGGGATGGAACCCACGTCTCTTATGTATCCTGCATTGGCAGACAGATTCTTAACCACTAGTGCCACCTGGAAAGCCTATTAAGAGAATATTTGCAGGGTGTTTAACTCAATGTTTGAAATACAAGAAAATGCTCAGTAGATGTTAGCTCTAAGTTTGGTTGTGTTGAGGAGTGGTCGTAAGCTGGGCTGTGTGTATTGAGGGGACACAGATGTCCCAGTTGTTCATGCACTGAGCTTGGAGAGGTAGGTGGGGGCACCAGAGGGCACTAGCTGCTTTGAACGTGGCAGTGAAAGGGAAAGGATCTTCCAGAAATGGAGGGAGTGGCTAGGAGACCCCCTTGGCTCAGACATATATAAGTAGGCTAAACATCCCCTCACTCCATGCGCACACCATCCTTCCACAACCAACCTCTTTGTGCTCACTGTGTCTTGCAATACTGGTGATTTCATTTTTAAATCCCCACTGTGCACAACTACAAAAGCTTCCAATTATCCTATTTCTGTCATCTCCCTTCATCCCGCACAAAAGACCCAAATGCCAAGGAAGTTAAAGAAAGCCAAGATTTAACCAGTATCATATGCTTTCCTCATCTTTTCATGGTTGCTTTTCTGCCTAAGCAAGACTGTAAATTCCCAGAGCAATAAACAGTGTTGTCTTTATGTCTGAACTGTGCTGGGTCTCTTGCAGACATGCGGCAAATACCAACAGTGTAATTACCTATTTGACGTTGTGAACCAAGAAAATGGCATCGCACTTTCTTTACCTCTCTCCTCCTTCCCACAACTTTCCAAGGACATCAAAGCAAGGTATCAAAGTACACTGACATGGACACATTTATTCCGACTTTGCATCTGTTTGCAAGGGCGTCACAGATTGGGAAGATCTGTTACCAAGATTGTATCAAAAGCTCTTTGGCAGTTTAAAACTGGCCTCCCTCTTGCTTTGGTTGGCTTTCAGGGTTTTGGTTCAGAAAATAGTTTTGAATTTGTGTTCACGTCTTATCTCTCTGTGCCCATAACTACTGAGTGAGTGCCGCTGAGAAGTCATGACTTTTGTTCTTCTAGGCAGAACGCATCTGTGTTCATGGTGAGAAGAGTATCTGATGTCAGTCGGGAGGCTTGTATTCAAGAAATCAGTCATCTCAGGGCTCTGTGATAACCTAGAGAGGTGGCATGGAGGTGGGAGTGGGAAGGAGACTCAAGAGGGGATATATATACTTATAGCTGATTCACACTTTTGTACAGCAGAAACTAACAACATTATAAAGCAATTATCCTCCAATTTAAAAAAGCAGAATGAAAAAAAAGAAGAATCAGTCCACTCACAATTGGTCTAAGCAACCTTGGACAAAGCAGTAACCTCTCTGGGCCTCTTTGACTTACAGCCTTTTTCATCTCTGAAATCTTTATGTTTTAAAATAAAATTAATATTATCCATTTTCAGATAGTCTAATGACCAGGCTGAGAAAGTCAGCTTTATGTCTGTTTTATTTTAACCTCAATGACCAACTGGAAAAGAAAGGAATGTGCTGTCAGAGCACCTCTTTCTGCATGCCGAGTCCAGATGGTGACCCCCAAATGCTGCCTGGGCCTCACTCTCTGGTTCCAGCTAGATTTCACTTCAAAAGTCAATAGCTGTGCCTTTTCACTGGGTGACCTTGTCCTTGACACAGTTCGTAAACAGAGCATCGAAAAGAATATTGGTGCTGGCTTTGCATCCACTCATTTTACTAATTTTTTTTATTTTCTTGTGGGGGCATCTCCTTACCCCCCTCATCTGCCAGAGATGTCCAACAAGTGACCTGACCACACCTGGATTAAAAGAAAACTCTTCTCTTTGAACCTGAGCCTTGAAAAGAATGACACCAAGCTGTAATTTATACTAAAGGCTCCCTGAACCCTGCACGTTCCAGCTCCGGTGGGGTCGGCCCTTCTCCTTCCTGCATTTACAAGACCCTCAGTGAGTTCTGCCTCAGTCTGATGGGCCTGGCCCATCCCACCTTCACTTTTTACTCCCCTGGATTCAGCTAAAGCTGTTTTCTGTTTGTGCCTATGTAATTTTTGCCACCATTTATTAACTTCCTTTGTAAATGGGTACCAATATTGTGCTTAGTATTTAGGGAAATCAGAAAAATAAAATAACTTTTTTGCTTTCATAGAGCTTAGAGGAGATGATCTGGCACGTGCTATAAAAGGAGGTTTGTATTAGAAACCCTAAAAATCAAACAAAGAAAAATCTTTTTACCCTAAATATTCTTTTCAGTGCTAAAACCAACCAAAAACTTATTACCTCTCCGTCCAAATACTATTTCATGTGACTTTGCTGTTGTTTAGTCGCTTAGCTGTGTCCGACTCTATGCGACTCCATGAACTGCAGCACGCCAGACTTCCCCGTCCTTCACTATCTCCCTGACTTTGCTCAAACTCATGTTCATTGAGTCAGCAATGCCATCCAACCATCTCATCCTCTGTCACCCCCTTCTCCTCTTGCCCTCAATCTTTCCCAGCATCAGAATCTTTTCCAATGAGTTGGCTCTTCGAATCAGGTGGCCAAAGTATCTGAGCTTCAGCTTCAGCATCAGTCCATCCAATGAATATTCAGGGCTAACTTCCTTTCACGTGACTGTCATCACGCTAGTAGCATCATCATTCATGTAGGTGATAAAGTGGAGTATCTGATTCTCCTTTTTTAATTGAATTATTTTCTATTGGAATGTACCTGATTTACGATGTTGTGTTAGTTTTAGGTGTGCAGCTAACAGATTCAGTTACACATATATTAATATCAATACATATCCATTCTTTTTCAGATTCTTTTCCCACTGATTTCTGCATAGCCAGCCTATCATTAACTCTAATGATTATATGTGTTCTCTTAATCATCCCTCTCATTGCTGCCATTTTCCTGTCTAAAGCCAAGTTTGACCATGTTATTCCCCAGCTCAGAAGCCTTAGATGGCATCCCCTTTGTCCAAATTCCTGTTCCCCAAAGTGCACTCTAGAAACTCAAGATGTATGGGCCAGCGTTCCAGGGAAGAGATATTCAATGTCAAATAAACTTGAGAAACAATGGGTGGAACAAAGCTAAACTAGCCTCCTCACTGAAGAACTCTAAGAGCTTTACATTTCCAAAGTGCAAGGTGAGTCTCTCAAGGAGTGTACACTCGACAATATTTTCCACACTGATTTTTGCACAGAAGCATTCTTACAGTGTACTTATTACACTTATTATTCTGTGTCACATAGCCCAGGAAATGGTCTCTGCAACCAGTATTTGTAGCAAGCCATCTGGTAAGAAAGGATTTAATATATTTGAGAAATAAAGGTGACAGCAGCTTCTCTTCCAGAGTAGAGGGAACTTGCAGGGGTTTACATGAGGAAGGAAGAAAGTCTGAGTGCAAGGAGATGCTGGGTTATTATTGTTTAGTCACTCAGTTGTGTCCGACTCTTTGTGACCCTCTGGACTGTAGCCCATCAGGCTCCTCTGTCCATGGAACTCTCCAGGCAAGAATACTGGAGTGGGCTGCTATTCCCTTCTCCAGGGGAATCTTCTGGATCCAGGAATCAAACCTGGGTCTTCTGCATTACAGGCAGATTCTTTACCATCTGAGCCACTAGGAAAGCCCCCCAAACTGGACCAAAAGTAACATCTATTTAGGTATGTGGCTTTGGGTTTATTGGGCCTCTGTGAAATCTCAGCCTAACAGGATAAGGCAGACACAGATTTCCATGGTGGTGTAGTAAGCACTGAATAAGCCCTGTAGTCAGCATGGAAAATAATTCATGACCCAGTTAAGGTGAAAACATGGGGCATCTGAATCCTCTGTCCATCCCTGTCCTCCTCCCTTCCTTTCAGTAAAGGGTGACGTCTCTAGTCTGGTTTGTAAACAGGTTTTTAAAGGATTTGTTGCATTTGATGTGGTATTAGTCGCCACATCTTCTACTTGCATAATGTTGCTGAAAATTACATTAAGTGTCTGATATTTATTACCACATTCCCCTCTCATTGTTTTGCAGTCAAGAAAGGATAGTCTGACCTGTTATTATTCAATTATATCTGTGGAAATCCTTCTGAATTAGGAGTTGGACTGCACAATTTCTTGAAGTCAAAATATAATCTCTAGCCCTACACAGACATTAACATCAAAATTATTTTCCATTCTTATGAGCCAAACATACTGTAACATATTACAGGCAGTGTAGTTCTCACTGGCTCCTTGAAGCTGGAACCTTGAATTAAAGGGAAACTAAAAAAAATGTATAATAGAATGACAATCAGGCAGCCTATGACTCAACTCCATCCCACAATTGTGTTTTCCTGCCAATAGTGTTTTAAAATATTTGAATTAGTTGCCAGCATTTAAAAATGGGAAGATTGTATATAAAAAGCTTTGGCTATTTGCTTCTCTTGAACAATTAAGTTCTAATCATGCTAATGCTCCCTTCTTTTGTGTATGTATATGTGTGCTTTTTAAAAAACAATTTATTGGAGTATAGTTGATTTACAGTGTTGTATTGGTGATGGACAGGGAGGCCTGCCGTGCTGCAGTCCATGGGGTTGCAAAGAGTTGGACACAACTGAGCGACTGAACTGAACTGAATGTTGCATTAGTTTCAAAGTGAAAGTGAAAGTGCAAGTCACTCAGTGGTGTCCGACTCTTTGCGACCCCATGGACTATACAGTCCATGGAATTCACCAGGCCAGAATATTGCAGTGGGTAGCCTTTCCCTTCTCCAGGAGGGGATCTTCCCAACCCAGGGATTGAACCCAGGTCTCCTGCATTGCAGACGGATTCTTTAACAGCTGAGCCACAAGGGAAGTCCCAGAATACCGGTGTGGGTAGCCTATCCCTTCTCCAGAGGATCTTCCTGACCCAGGAATCAAACTGGGGTCTCCTGCATTGCAGGGGATTTCTTTACTAACTGAGCTATCAGGGAAGCTAGTTTTAGTTTCAGGGGTACAGCAAATTGATTCAGTTATCCATAGACATAATATTCATTCTTTTACAGATTCTTTTCTATCACAGAATAGTGAGTAGATTTCCCTGGGCTATAACTAATCCTCCTTTCAGACACTGAAGAAATTGCCCGAGTGAAGCAATGGCCATACTCTGGAGACGAGCCATAGTTTCTTTAGTTTGCTCTGCTCCCCACCACCCTGGTTTGTCTCCTTGTCTAACCTGATTCACTTTCTCTGCAAGGCCTGTAGGCATCTGAGTTTGGAACATTTGACTTAAAGTCACATCTAAGATCACAATGTTTATAATGAAATAATGCCATTTGCAGCAACATGGATGTAACTACAGATGGTCATACTAAGTGAAATAAGTCAGAAAGAGGAAGAAAAATACTATATGATATCACTTACCTGTGGAATCTAAAATATGGCAGTGGTGAACCTATCTATGAAACAGAAATAGAATCAGGGGCATAGACAAATAGACAGTTGAGAACAGAGAAATAGAGAAATAGGTGGTTGCCAAGGGGGAGGAATGTAGGAGGGGGTTGGATTGGGAGTTTGGGATTAGCAGACGCAAACTATTATACACAGAATGGATAAACTACAGTCTTATTGTATAACATGGGGAACTATATTCAATATCCTGTGATGAACCATAATGGAAATGAATATGAAAAAGAATACATATATATATATGTGTGTGTATATATATATATATATAACTGAGTAGCTTTTCTGGACAGCCAGTAATTAGCACAACATTGTAATTCAACTATAATTCAAGAAAAAATAAATTTAGAAAAAAGATCATGACTTTTTGTGAGACTAATGTAACTAGAATCTCTGGAGCCTTACTTGACCCCTGTATATTAAATGACAAGCGTCAAGATTTCTACTGCCAATGGATTTGTAGTTAACCCAGGTCTATCTCAGATCCCTAATTTATTCCTGAGAATTCCCAGTATCTTGAATGAATTAATGAAATTGTGTTTTGGTTCTAAAATTTCTGTCAGAATACCCCCTCCTTGAGTGTATGGGGCAAGAGAATATTTCTGACACTGATTAAGCCATAGAATGCATTATAGTGCACTAATGTCTTTTGTAATTTTTCCAAATAAGAACCATTTTGTGGCAGAATCAGCTCATGGGAGAAATTGGTGTGGCATGGTTCATTACCTCTTCCTGTAAATGATGTGAACATAATGCTAAGAAGTGACTAAATCTTTGTTTTCGAGAAGAAGCAAACATCTTTCAAGCAGTGATTTTCTATTAACAATGTGTGTGTGTGTGTGTACATGCTCAGCTGTGTTCAACTCTTCGAGGCCCCATGGGGTGTGTAGCCCACCAGGTTCTTCTGTCCATGAATTCTCCAGGCAAGAATACTGGAATGGGTAGCCAATTTCTTCTGCAATATTAATAATGAGGGAGGGAGAAAAGATTTAATAGTAACGGTTATCATGATACTAAGTTATTTACCTATCAATTTAAAATTATTTCCACCCTACATTTTAAGGAATCTATCATGTGTCTGGATGAGGAATTCAGCAATTGAGTTGATCATTTCCCTCATTCAATAAAATAAAGACAAGACATTGTAAATAATCTTGAAAATGCTTGGTAGCTCCAAAATCTTATTATGAGAGTATAGCTAGGAAAGCTTAAGAATATTCTTATTTATTCTCTACATTTATCCTTGGAAAAATAAAAGAATACTATTCTCCCTTCTTTATACAGGGTCCTTGTGTTGATAATCATGTAAGTCATGATGAAAGACCACAAGAGTCTTGAATAACTTGATGGCTTCATGGTACTCTTTACAGACATGTTATGGTTGCATTTTTCCTGTGCTTTGAAAGATGGCCAAGTGCTGATTCTGCCGTACTTCACATTTCCTAGCAACTATGCCATTTTGACTTCCCCGGTGGCTCAGACTGTAACGAATCCCCCTGCAATGCAGAAGACCCAGGTTTGACCCCTGGATGGGGAAGATCCCTTGGAGAAGGGTGGGGCTACCACTCCAGTATTCTTGCCTGGGAAATCCCATGGACAGAGGAGCCTGGAGAGCTACAGTCCATGGGGTCACAAAGAATCAGACACGACTGAGTGACAGGGCACTCGCTCACTCATACAGTTGTACCGCCGTTGCTCCTGCCTGAGATTACTTAGTAATGGATTTATCCCAGAAATCCTCCCTCCAAAGCACCAACGCCATTTTCTCACCCATTCCACCATTTCCAGGGTCATGGCTTCCCGACTGGGATGGCTGAGATCAGGCAGTGAATCACCCCTCACTGCCCCATCCGGTCTCCCAGTGGAGTACCTTTCTGGCCTCTCTGTTCTCAACACTAAACAATAGAACTTTAAACTGTCCTAGGAGTATACTCCAAATATGATGCCGAAACTTTTTTTGCTGACATCTTTTGTATTAAATAACAAATGCTTCTAGCTTAGCCTCACTGTTTCACTAGTTAGTTGGACTGTCAACCATTCCGCCCTCTTCAAGGAAAAAAAAAATTAAATGTAGAGAACCATGATAAAGAGGAAGAATGTTAATAGGAATCTGGCATTGCTCCCAGCTTTTCTTAAACCATGAATGACAAGTAATTGAAAATTTGGAGTCAATATAATATAGAATGGGAAATTTTTATTTTAATAGCAACAGCAAGGATGGCATGAAAGACTGAAAAGAGAGAAAACCAAAGTTATAATGAATTTCTAAAATTCTCCAGTACAGGTTCAAGCCCATTTTCCCCAAACCATTTTGATATATTATCAACAATGGACAATTAGCAACTTCTCAGCTTGAATTTAATCTGCCTACTATAAAATTTAATAAGGTTGGCCTTCGTGTAAGGAGTACAGTTACTCCTATGTGGGTTGATTCAGGGAAGGACTATTTCACTCTAAAGATATCTGGAGCTCATTATTATAAAACCTGTTTGTTTCTTAATGCCTGAGAAGCAAGGTTTCATATGCAAATAACTGCAGAGGGATAATATAATATTCACATCCATTGCAGAACAGAGCAAGGTAGAACAGAAAAGTTCAAGGAGGCGAGGAGGCACTTGAGATGTGCGTGCTGGTCAGAGATACAACTGGATGAACTCAGAGACATAAAGATGATTTGGTCTGAAATCATCATATTTATACCATTTGATCTAAAATCAAACAGCCATTTTCTACATCTTATATTTTCAAAATACCTATTTAAAATGTTATATTTGGGAGGAGGATGACAATGCAGAATGCATCATCATGGGCTACAGCATGTTAATAAGCCTCTTGTGGGAATTTTCCTTGGTGAAACTTACAAGACTCTCTGTGTTTAGGTGGATGAAATAAAAAAAAATGCCATAGAATTTAAGGTGAATTAGAAAAACTCTTTAAATGATAAGTTGCTATAAAACGAAAAGCTGTTTGATAACCTATCAACATTTAATTTTCTAAATACCAATGATTCTTCAACATAGCTTAATTTTACAACAAAACTCTTCGAAATAGACACCACCCAATTCACCACTAATTCCTTCTTGAGGATTTAAAGAAGCATAGGAAACAAGGGACCAGGAATAAAGCCTGGTTTTATTATTTCATAGGTTTAAATCTTGCCCTTTAAATATTTCTAGGAAAATATGATTACTGGTCTTGAATATCATCAACAAATTCAATTTTACATTTTCCTTTCAGCAACATGCACTCCAAAAAAACAGAACTCTCTTCTCTTGATTAATTTTTCTTCTTTTCTTCTTCCTTAGAAAGGATGAGCAATGTTCAAAGAACTCACATTTCATGAACACAAGACTAGGAGAAGGAAGAATGCAGAATGGTTAAAGGTAGAGATGGGACTGTCCTGTCCACTTATACTGCCAAGTTACTTCTATTGTAGATGACCAGAGCAAAGATGCTTCTCTTTGGTGGGTTATGTTAACATCACTATGTCAGATAAGAGATACTCATTTCGTAGAAGACAACTCTTATTAATTAGGTTTCAATTGATTGAAAAATATTAATAGCTATTAAGTTGACTCTAAAACAATTATATTGAGGATCTGGTAAGGTATATTTTCCCCAAAACATAGTCATTCAACCTTTTAAGTGCATGGAAAAATAGACCTATTCAATGCCAAGGGCTTTAACTTCACAGTGTGCACAAAGTTTATGGAGATCTGGTCAGAATGCTGGAAGTGACCGAATTTCATGTTGTGTAGGGGCAGGGGCAGAGCTTGGCATGTAGAAAATATTAAATAAATGTTTACTGATTGCATGTCCCGCAACAGCCACTGTTAAGCACCTTCGATGGCAAGGTCAATGTTCAGACATGACTGGTCGGTAGTTTGCTTATCTGTCCTCATCTCCCAATACGGTGCCATATATCAGGGGTTCTCAACCCCCAGGTCATGGACAAGTACCAGTCCACGGCCTGTTAGGAACCAGGCTGCACAGCAGGAGGTAAACAGTGGGTGAGTGAGCAAAGCTTCATCTGTATTTACAGCCGCTCCCTATTGCTCGTATTGCCCTAGTCGGTGAAACAACTGTCTTCTACGAAACTGGTCTCTGGTGCCCAAAAGGTTGGGGACCTCTGCTTTATATAATCCACTGTCTAGCTCTTCTAGGATGGATTCCTGCCTTCTTTATCCCTCTGTTGAAACCTCATGCCAGTTTCTTTGTGTTTCTCTTGTAGTAATTAGCTTATTTCTCTTTAAATTGTATTCACTTATTTAGCACAGGCCAAATGCCCTCTTGCTGTGGTATCTTCTCAGATACAGAGCCAGTGGCTTAATTACCTTTTTACCCTTGAGAGATCTTAGTCTCAGAACTGTAATTTAGCAGGTGCTCCATAACTGTTAAGAATTTACCTGGCTTCCCTAAAACTCCCATGTAGTATACTTAACTCTGAAGCCTACAGCATTATTTCTAAGAATTTATTTGAAAATGCTTAAATTGTACTCATTTACACAGGAGGGGCCAGAAGTCCTCAAGGAAAACTTTATAATATTTTCATTTTTATAGAATTATTTTCGAAAAAGTAAATTTCACTCTACCCATATTTCTTATATAGAAAAAAGCTTACTTTTCAAAGAGCCATGTTTAAATGCTGAGTGAAATGCTACTTTTGGAAATTAGAATGTATTATTAATCATGCCACCGTGGTTTCCAGGGAATGTAATTACTTACTATCTATAGCAGAATTGAGCTAATTGATTAACATTATCCTGAAAAAATGCAAGTGGGCACAACAGACTCACTGACGCCTTCAGATATTTGGCAAACAAAGTGCTCAGTTTATAAACCATCCACTCACAGCCCTCTCTTTCCCTCCAAATTAATTCAAAAGACATTTCTGAAGGGGCTGCCTATTCTTAATACCAAAAAATTAGGTGGGCTGCTAGGAGAATATATATGGATGTTGCCCTAGTCATGGCCCTATCTCTGTACCTCATGTTCATTTCAGAACGAGAACCCTGGGAATATTCTTGGTGGTCCAGTGGTTAGAACTCTGTGCTTTCACTATCAAGAGTCCAGGTTCAATCGCTGGTTGGGGAACTAAATCCCACAAGCCCAGTGGCAAAAAAAAAAAGAAAAAGAAATAAGAAAAAAAGAGAGAGAGAAAGAGAGAGAACTCTATTTGATAAGAAGCAAGGCTTCTTTGCATTAGGATATAACATCAGTTCAGTTCAGTTGCTCAGTCATATCCGACTCTTTGTGACTCCATGAACCGCAGCATGCCAGGCCTCCCTGTCCATCACTAACTCCTGGAGTCCACCCAAACCCATGTCCATTGAGTCGGTGATGGGTGATGCCATCCAACCACCTCATTCTCTGTCGTCCCCTTCTCCTCCTGCCCTCAATCTTTCCCAGCATCAGGGTCTTTTCCAACAAGTCAGCTGTTCACATCAGGTGGCCAAAGTATTGGAGTTTCAGCTTCAACGTCAGTCCTTCTAATGAACACCCAAGACTGATCTTTTTTAGGATATAACATAAACCACTCTAAAAATCATGGCCCCCTTGCAGTAAAATGATGTTACACATGTTTACCATCTGAGCCACCAGGGAAGCCTGATTCAACATATAAGAAATACCATATGATATTTGTCATTCTCTGTCTGACTTACTTCACTTAGTATGATAACCTCTAGGTCCATCCAGGGGCTATTTTGAATACATAAAATTATCACAAATTCTATTAAGATTTACATAAGGCTGACTCTGAGTTGCTACTTTTCTGCATCTGTAAGTTCCTGAAGGTAATTCCCAGGGCAACAAAAAGGAAATGTGTGCTTCTAATTTCTAAAAGTCTTAAGTGTTTCTTTCCTCCTTTTGGAAGTCAGTAAGACTACTGCCTCTTATAGGTGAATTGTGAAACTGATCATATGTAGGAATCACACAGCGCTCCCGAGACAAAGCAGAATGACTTTCATTCTAAAGTTGCAGAAAAATGCTAAGTGTCACAAAGATTATAATGGCCTATGTAGCAAGTTTCTTTGAAATGGACCTTACTATTTTATCAGGTTTATGGCCAACTCTATTGTATTGAGGCTATGAACAACATAGATTGAACTCTTCAATGCCAACTAGCACATGCTTATAAAGTTAAATATTTTACCCTAAGCAGATACTCAGGTAAAAACATAGAGGCTCATATTAAACCACATTTAAAATGAAAGAGGCATGAATTATATACAAATCACTTAGGTCCAAAATATTGTAGATGCTAAAAATAGTAAAAACTCATGAAATGACCCCACTCATTGGGCACAGAATATACTAGGATAAACAGATAAAGTTCCATTTATCTGTTGCTGCTGCTAAGTCGCTTCAGTCGTGTCCGACTCTGTGCGACCCCATGGACTGCAGCCTACCAGGCCCCTCCACCCATGGGATTTTCCAGGCAAGAGTACTGGAGTGGGGTGCCATTGCCTTCTCCATTTATCTGTTAGTCTTTATCTAATATGAAGAACTACATAATAAGTGAAAATTTCAGGGTTTGCCCAGTGGTTTAGCAATGGGTAGGATATACCTGGGAGAAGGCAATGGCACCCCACTACAGTACTCTTGCTTGGATAATCCCATGGACGGAGGAGCCTGGTGGGCTGCAGTCCACGGGGTCGTTGAGAGTCGGACATGACTGAGCGACTTCACTTTCACACATTGGAGAAGGAAATGGCAACCCACTCCAGTATTCTTGCCTGGAGAATCCCAGGGACAGGGGAGCCTGGTGGGCTGCCATCTATGGGGTTGCACAGAGTCGGACACGACTGAAGCAACTTGGCAGCAGTGGCAGCAGCAGGATATATCTAATTTTATAATCAAGTATCCAAAATTGTCATTTAATTAGGTGACTATGAAAGTGAGGCTTTCTGGGTGGCTCAGTGGTAAAGAATCCACCTGCCAATGCAGGAGATGCAGGAGACATGGGTTCAATCCCTGGGTCAGGAAGATCCCCTGGAGTAGGGCATGGCAGCCCATTCCAGTATTCCTGCCTGAAAAAATTCCCATGGACCGAGGAAGCTGGCAGGCTGGTCCATGGGGTCACAACAAGTTGGACACGACTGAGCACACCTGCATACTTACTGCTGGTAAATGACAGAAAGTAAGTTTCATCAGTGACTATCACAGGCCCCCTGGCCAAATTGCAATGAAAAATTAGACCAAAATCTGACTCCGTGTTCTCATGTTCTGGGTCATAATCATGCTTACCTTTGTGACTGAGGTGATCTCCTGGTGTACCACATACTAAAAGTTTTATTAATTTTGCAAAAAAAAGGAAATCTACATATATGTAGATGTTATTAACAATGATGATTATTTGTAGGGGAATGAGAGAAATGCGGAAATGTGAGCAAGAGGTTTGAGTAAGATCCCTCAAGTATTTTCACTGTTTCATTTTATACAGATATACATTATTTACCTTGCTCACATGGTATATACTTATATATAGGAAATTAAAAAATATAAAAGAGAAAAAACTGATAGACTTTATTCTGCCTTGACTTTTACCCTTCTGCAACTGGAGCTTTCTAGTCATTATTTTGAGGAAACATCTACATAGAAATCACCAGCTGAATTTCAATGGGTTCATGTAAGTCTGCACCTTTTAATGTGGAGACAGATAACCACCGGGAAAGTAAAACAATGTTAAATTACGGCCATGATCAGGCACATAAAAGGGAGCATTGGCTGGGAAATCGAGCACGTGAGAAACAAAAATGGCAAGGACAAAGCTAACAGAAAATGGTATGTCTAGTTTCACTGACTAAAATTATTCCCATGTGGTATTTAAAGAAGAGCATCAGAAAATAACCTCCAGGAACTAAGAATAGTTTAAACTCTGGATTCGTTAAACCACAAAGCATAAGCACAAAGTCTAAGCACAAAATAATCCAAATCAGGGCAAGTACTGGGGCTCAGTAAGCCCTTTTCTGCCAGAAATGGCTGTGCTTTGGAAGGTATGAGGTCCGGGTCTACACTATATTCTCCTACAGCCGATCAGCCCCTAGTCTCAATTTCCCACTTTCTTATAAGGTCTTTAGCACGTTACTTCTTTTAATTTGCTTAGGACTGACACATTCGTTTGCTATTGCATTTTTGGTATTCTTCATAAAATAGTGATAAATCGACATTTATTGCTCTAATGTAAGAGATGAAATGAGAATTTTGCTGTTGTTCAGTTGCTCAGTCGTGTCTGATTTTTTGTGGCCCCATGAACTGTAGCCCACCAGGCTTCCCTGTCCTTCACCATCCCCTGGAGTTTGCTCAAACTCATGTCCACTGAGTCGGTGATGAGCATATCGGCTATGATTTCTAACTCAAAAATTTTATTGTCATTGGCTTTATCATCACAAGGTTCTGAAATAACAGATCCAGTTTTAAATGGCTAAATAAGGAAGTAGATTTCATTTTCCAGACACACCAGGCTCCATTTAAAACTCTGGCTACTAGCTAACTGACATACTATCCATATCTGGCTATACAGCTACATGGATTCAGACATGTAAATTAACTGTGTATATATGGGTATAATGACGCTGAATGTTTAAAGACAACACAGTGTTGGGAAGTTTCTTTGACTGCAAAACAGAGCCATAGACACACACAAACACACAGATCTACTGATACAAACTACAATTAAAAAGAGGCAGAAAGTTGGAGCAGTAAAACGAAACTAGAGTTTGCCAAGTCCAGGCAGTAAAGCTTCAGAGAAGCGCAGTGTCTTCTGCAGAACACCAGGGCAAAGCTGTTCAGCTACAATTTGTTTACTTCTCTGTGGTCTCAGCTTGAGCCTGGGCTCTCTGCTTTTGCCAAGGGAGTTTTAACAATGTGCAGCTGTTTGAAGAAGTAGCTGTCCTCCCTAACTGAAGCTTCTACAATACTCTAGAATTTACTTAGTAGTACTGTTGTTGTTGTTTATTAAATGTCGAGTTCGACTCTGCAACCCCATGGATTGTAGCCCGGCCAGGCTCCTCTGTCCTTGGGATTTCTCAGGCAAGAATATTGGAGTGGGCTGCCCTTTCCTTCTTCAGGGAATCTTCTTGACCCAGGGATCGAATCCAAATCTCCTGCCCTGGCAAGTGAACTCTTGACAGCTGAGCCACCACGGAAGCCCCACTGAGTAATACTATAACTTCACCATCCTGCTTCTCTTTTCAATCTCGATCTTCAAAGAAGTAATCTACAGTATTGATGATCCTCAACAACCTCAACACATCTGCAGTGAAATACATGTCTCTACGGCAGATCTAAAAAGAATCCGAAGGAGAACTTAGGTGATTCCAGTGGTGCTTACTGCTTTGTGACGAACTCAGCTACAGTTCATAATTTCTTTTCATTTTAGCTGTGAAAAAAAGGATGTATTTAAAGAAGAGCGTCTCTTTATTGTCTCTATTCCTCACAGTTTTGCAAATGACTACTACAGGGCTGGGCTTTCCAGGTGGCACTAGTGGTAAAGAAGCCACTTGCCAGTGCAGGAGACATATGAGACACTGGTTCGATCCCTGGATTGGGAAGATCCCTTGGACGAGGGCATGGCAACCCACTCCAGTATTCTTGAGAGGGGGCTGGCAGGCTACAGTCCATAGGGCTGCAAAGAGTCGGACAGGACTGAAGTGACTTAGCACCCTCTCTTGCATGACAGGGATATTCATTAAGATGACATTTCTAAAAGTGCTCATTGGTTCACTTGCCTGTCAATCAAAACAAAATCCTCTAATCAGACCCTGAAGATGTGATTCCACCCCCAATTTCATCAGTTACAGATCTGCTATGCTCCACTCAACTTTCAGAACTAAAGAAATAAGAGGGATATACAATACAATCTTTAACTGAAAACCCATCAGCATTCTTTTTCAACAGCATGGGTAAAAATGGGACAAAGTATGGTAGCCATTATAAAAGAACAAATATCTTCGAGGGAAAAAAAGAAAAAAAAAACCAGTAAAAGAATGACACTGATTGAAATGTTCCATAGTTTGACAGTGGTACAAAAGCAGACTGATTTTAAGCAAGCCTTACAAAAGCACCCTTTAACAACCTCATGCCACTTGGATTTGAGAGAGGAAAAGGCATTTTACACCTCATTTCTCTCCCTGTTCAGTGAGCCTCTTCCCTGCCTACATCTCTTTGTCCTTAATCTTGATCTCTAGCTTTTGGTCCACTTATTTCTTCCAAGGGCTTTCGTTGAGGGTATGTCATTTGGTTCACTGGCTTTTTCACTGAGTCCCCTTGTTTACTTGCTGTCTCTTTTAACATTTCAGTTTCCTTATCTGGAAAAGTGAGGAACAGTCAAACATACCAAAATATCTCCTTTGGAATTAACACAAAATAGTGTTAATTTTCACTTACAGAAGTTATTATACTTCACTTACAAAAGTTATTACTTTAATTATGATACAGGTACACACTGGATATTTTTCTCACTTCACTGATGAAAAAGAGGTGTATTCTTGGGAATGGAAGCACTGTGCTAAGTGATTTTCCTCAATTTCCATTTAGATGGTCAACAGCACCATGAAGACTCACTGCCATGCTGCAAATTGGGACACTGAGATTCAAAGAATGCAAGGAATTCTCCCATAGTCCTGCATTTTTTAAATGGCACAGGTCTGACATCAAATCCCATGTTTTGTCATTACATACTTATCTTTCTGGTACAGCACAGTATTTTGTAGTTCAGAGTTCTGGAAGGTAGCAGATACACTTCTGTTCTCAAAGTAGAACTCTATAAACTCTTCAATCTGAAGAGATTACAAGAAAGTGATTTATCTTTTTTTTTTTTTTTTCCTTTGCTCTTCCTGCTCTAGGACTACCAAGACACCCAGGATATAGGTTTATTCTGCAGATTAACCAGAACTCATTTTCTTAGTATTTAATCCTTCAGGTAAATTCAAGAGGTCAAATTGCCAAGATCTGTTTGATAGTAGAAAAAGCAAGAGAGTTCCAGAAAAACATCTACTTTTGCTTTACTGACTATACCAAAGCCTTTGACTGTGTGGATCACAACAAACTGTGCAAAATTCATCAAGAGATAAGAATACCAGACCATCTTACCTGCCTCCTGAGAAATCAGTACGCAGGTCAAGAAGCAACTGTTATTACTGGACATGGAATAACAGACTGGTTAAAATTGGGAAAGGAGTACATCAAAGCTATATACTGTCACCCTGCTTATTTAACTTATATGCAGAGTACATCATGTAAAATGCCAAGCTGTATGAAGCACAAGCCGAAATCAAGATTGCCAGGAGAAATATCAATAACCTCAGACATGCAGATGACACCACCCTTATGGCAGAAAGTGAAGAAGAACTAAAGAGCCTCTTGATGAAAGTGAAAGAGGAGAGTGAAAAAGTTGGTTTAAAACTCAACATTCAAAAAATTAAGATCATGACATCCAATCTCATCACTTGATGGCAAATAGATGGGATAACAATGGAAACAGTGAGAGACTTTATTTTTGGGTTCCAAAATCACTGCAGATGGTGACTGCACCCATGAAATTAAAAGACACTTGCTCCTTGGAAGAAATCTATGACCAACCTAGACAGCATATTGAAAAGCAGAGACATTACTTTGCTGACAAAGGTCCATCTAGTCAAAGCTATGGTTTTTCCAGAAGTCATGTACGGGTGTGAGGGATGGACTATAAAGAAAGCTGAACACCAAAGAATTGATGCTTTTGAACTGTTGTGTTGGAGAAGACTCTTCAGAGTCTCTTGGACTGCAAGGAAATCAAACCAGCCAATCCTAAAGGAAATCAACCCTGAATATTCATTGGAAGGACTGACGCTGAAGCTGAAACTCCAATACTCTGGCCACCTGATGTGAAGAACTGACTCATGGGAAAAGACCCTGATGCTGGGAAAGATTGAAGGCAGGAAAAGAGGGGGACAATAGAGGATGAGATGGTTGGATGGCATCACTGACTCAATGGACATGAGTTTGAGCAAGCTCCAGGATCTGGTGATGGACAGGAAAGTCTGGCGTACTGCAGTCCATGGGGTTGCAAAGGGTCGGACACGACTGAGTGACTGAACTGAAATTTAAGAGAAGAGTCTGGAGTAAGAGTCCTTATTTACTAAAAGCCAAAATTAATTTTCAACTTCATATAAATTTATTCTTCTAAAATAATCAGAGACTGGATACAATTTGCTATGCTACTGATGTCATTACTACTTCGCAGTTAGGAATTATGTGGTTTTATCTAAAACTGTGCACATGCTTTGACCTGTTATCTTTGGATTAAGAAAGGAAGAGTGTGGAATTTAAAAGAGTGAAGGTGTCATCATTTTGAGATCCGGGCAAAGGTCCTTGTTCTGTCACCAACCCTTATGAAAGCCACAGATACGTGCATTCACATTTTTGGCTCTGGTTTTTACCCTACAAATGAGGCAACTGGATTCTATTATTCCCAGTTCATACCATGTTATTATTCTATATAATCGACATGGAAAACTCTGAATTTTTAAGAAAATTGCCAAGCAGCTTGCCATACTGGACACAGCAAAGGAATGCCACCGCAGATACCTGTATCAATAGAGACAGAAGGCAGGAGGGTGCAGTGGGGAAGTGCGCGTGACCAGGCTGCAGGAGTGAAGAAAATGTGGGTGGAGTTGGTGGGGTGGGCGTGGCTCCTTGAGAGCCAGAGATGGTAGGAAGATGGAGTGAGCGATGTTGGTGATATGGAAAGTTGGGGGGTGGGGATGGTGGGGAGGTGGTGGCTCTAGGTTGCAGGGAAATTGGTAGTCTGCATGTTCGATAAGAGCCACACTGGGGTTGAGCCTGACTTCATCTCTAGCCTGGGTGAAAGTGAAGTGAAAGTGAAGTCGCTCAGTCATGTCTGACTCTTCGTGACTCCATAGACTGTAGCCTACCAGGCTCCTCTGTCCATGGGATTTTCCAGGCAATAGTACTGGAGTGGATTGCCATTTCCTTCTCCAGGGGATCTTCCCAGCCCGGGGCTCGAACCCGGTTCCCCAGCATTGTACACAGACGCTTTACCGTCTGAGCCACCAAGGAAGTCCTCGCCTGGGTAGCTTGTCCATTTTTAATTAATTAACTAATTCATCAATTAAAAAATATATTTGACTCATTTTCCAACTTGATAAGGATATTTACATACCTTAGAAAAATTTACTAGGAACAGGTGAAAAAAGACAAATTTTTAATTCACCCCAAATCTTCATATTAATAGATACACCTCCCCTGCCCACTCCCTACATGCTCTAAAGAAAGCAAATGAATTATTTTTTGTTGTTTAGTGTTATTTAAATCAGAGAAACAAAGGTCCATGCCAAGGCAATAGAGAATGCACTGGTAAAGGTGGGCAGAGGCTGGTGCTGCTCACCACCCCCTGGCCTTTCAAGGTAGAGGCAAAGTGGCACTGTGGCTACAAGCAATAGCCCCAGGTTCAAATCGCAGTTCAAGTTCCTACCAGAGGGTGATCAAGGGTAAGTTCAGTAACCACTATATTTGCACAGTTCACTGCAGCAGCCACTAGTCATATGCAGGTATTGAGAAGTGGTTAGTGTGACTGAGGAACTGAATTTTTAGTTTTACTTCATCTTCATTAATTTTGGCGTAACTTTACAAACTGTACTCTATCCAGTTACTGGAAAAATTTAATTTTGAAACAACTTGGCTATGTGAATTTGCTCTTGCAACTGTAAATTTTATGCAATCTGAATACTGTGCAAGTACTTGTGATAAATGTTTAGCATCCCAATTGAAATGTGTGATATGCATAAATACATACCAGATTTTGAAAACTTAAGAAAAAAACAAGAATGCAAAATATCTCATTAATAATTGTATATTGATTATATGCCAGAATAACCAGAGTTTGGATATACTGGCTTCAATAAAATGTATTATTAATTTCATCTTTTTTAGTTTTTAAGATATGGCTCCTAGAAAATTAAAAATTATGTGGTTCACATTGTATTTCAATTGGGCAGAGCTACTCTGTGTACTTTAGTTTCTTCCTCAATGATATGGGAATAAAAATAATATCCTCCAGTGGGTTGTTGTGGCAACAAGGAACGATAACTGCAAAGTTGTTAGTAAAGTGCTTGACAAATAGCTGGAAGAGCTCACTAAAGAGCTATTATTTTGTGGGCACAATTTCCATCTTTACTTTCTCTGACTCATAAAACAGAATCTGAAGTTATTTTGTGGGATATTCATTCAGTCTGTTCTCCTAAAGTGCAGGAAAGCCAAGAAGACCTTTGATAACATAAAGGACCAATAAATGGCATGGATGCTGGTAATTTACCAATGAACTCATGTCTTCTTTTCCCTCTCACAGATTCCTTTTATAAATTTTCTGACCTACAAGATATAGCTTACATTCATTCATCAAACCTTTAACTGAGTATCAATTTGTAGAAGAATCTAGATTCCATAGTTTCAAATTCTTAAATTTCTTTTCTTCTTTTTGGCCTTGTGGATTGCAGGATCTTAGCTCTTCTACCAGGGACTGAACCTGAGTTATGGGCAGTGGGCAGTAAAAGCAGAGTCCTAACCACTGGACTGCTAGGACCCTTAAGTTTCTTAATGGTTATAGATCTGCTAAAATTAAAAAATCTGCTCACATCAAAAAACACTGAAATAGCTTTAAAATGACAAGATACAATCTATTCTTTATCTGTAAGCGAATAACTTCAACTGTCCTTATTGAACCTAAAAGTATTATCTTTTTCTCTCTCACACATGATTTTTCTGCTTTTTTTTTAATTGTGGTGGCTTTAAATTCTAGACTTTTTTTTTTTTTTTTAAAGATTTTGTATGTTCTTTCTTTGTTCCTTATCATTTCTATCTTTGGCATAATTTGGAGAACTCCAAACATGCAGTATTCCTTCATAAATGATAAAGGGAAAACAAAAAGAAATTAAAAGTTAAATTTCAGAAAAGTGGCAACTGATGGATAACACAGAAGAGAATCTCTAATAAGCGTAGGTGTTCTTTGCATAATCTATTTAGTATTACGGTGTTCCTGTAAATAAGCTAACTTTGAATTTCCATTTCTCCACATTCTATGAAGCACAAATTAAGTTTCCTTTAAGCAGTTCAATTCTTTTTCCTAAAATAACTCTTTAAAGTATATTAAATTTGCGAGCCTCTCTTAGTTTCAACCAGACAATGGAAGCAATCATAATAGCTAAAACTTAGGTCTTTCTAAGTTCTGGGTACATTATAGATCCTCTACTTGTATTCACTCATTGAACTCTGAAAGTAACTCCATGAAATATTTCAGTAAACAGATAACAGTCCCCCAGAGATGTCCACATCCTAAGCTCCAGACCTTGTGAATATGTTATTTATATGGCAAGGCGGAAAGTAAGACTGCAGATGGAATTAAGGTTGCAAATCAGCTGACCTTGACATGGTCCTGGATTGTCCAAGTGGGACCAACATAATCCACAAGGGTCCTTTGTAACAAGTGAAAAAGGGAGGTAGGAGAGTCAGGGGTCAGAGTCAGAGTTGTTTGATGATACAACACTGCCGAATTTGAAGGTAGAATAGGGGCAATGAACCAAGGGTTCTTAACCCACGGTAACGAGTTAGGAGTGGCGCATGGCACTCTCCCTCTTCTTAGCATCTACTACTCTTCAGCTCTCTGCTCCATCACTTCCTTAGAGGAAGCTTTCCTTGGTGCCTTGGTTGAGGATGGATGCTCAAAGGAGACAATCTTAAGGTAAAATGTAACTCTCATTTGAAGCACTTAGCACGATTACAATTTTACATCTGTTTGCGTCTTCTCTGTCTCTGCCGCCAGACTCTAAGCTCCATGAGGAAAGAGCAGCAGCTAGTCCTTGCCGCCTGTGCCTGTCAAAGGCAAGGTGCAGTTGTTTCTCTGCTGTCTACTCAATTTCTGATGTTTAGATTAACAACCCAAATTCATTTGACACATGTTGAATTTGTTGGACAAGGTCTGAAGAGAATAAAATGGGATCATGGGAAATGAATTTCAAAACTCTTGGACTTTAGTCCTTAAGTAAATCAGCTCCATGAAAAGAAAATATGAGAGAATAAAACCACTATCTAGAAGAAATTTGCTGAAGCATGACAAAAATACTCTATTTGCATTTGGCTTGCCAAAATATGCATTTTTATCCTCAAGTATATTACTCAGTTGGCACAAGATTTCACTGTATTGAAACCTGGAACTTGGAGATAAGCCTTAAATCTACTCTTCTAGAAAGCAAAGAAAGAAATAAAACCAAAAAGAAGCATAATCAGACTTTCTTAATATTTGAGTATCTTAAAAAGGTAAAGAACTTTTCGCTACCACTTCTTTCTTGAGTCTTTACTTTTTCTAGCCATATAACTACATATTTCTACGTGTATCAAAATTGTTTGAATCTTTATACCATGGTCTGTCCTCAAACAGTTTTATCTACTAAGGATATAATTTTTATATGTTTTAATATATATTTTATTATAATATAAGTATATATTTATATCTCTATATAGTTGAGTTTGGTAAGTGTTTTTGGTGAAAGTCTCTGCATTGCCCCATATACCTGATTTTCTGCTTTTCTTTACCAGTGTGGTGGTTTTAAATTTTACATTTTACATTAGGAATATTTTGTCTTTGTTTCTTCTCATTTCTAAATATATCTTATTTGGAGAACTAGACAGATGTAAGATTATTTGGATAAGATGAGACCAGATGTAATTTGAGTCTAGTAAGCTTTGGCCTCAAAGATTTGTGTTGCTAATTACTAAGCCTCAATTATATTCAATTAATTCTTATATCCATAGAGAAGCCATTCAATTCATTTGTCCATTTTCTGTGGCTTTGAGATTCAGCTCAAATTCAGTTTACAAGGAAAAATAGCTGCCAAAGATTCCCTGTGCTTTTAAGTTCCACATTATACCCATCTATCTATGGCAAACCATTTCAATTCACACTCCATTACACAAACTTCCTTTCCCAGGGGAATCTTCCGTTAGTATATTCAAAATTCAACCTCTCTAAAATGAAATAAGAACATTTACTCACGATTGAGAATGTTTGGAAGTCATTTCCTCTGAATGCATAAAGCTGAAACTGGGCAAAATCCCTTTGGTTACAGGTTTTATTAAATTAGAATATTTATTGTAGGATAAGGAGAGAAATTATTTTATTTTCTTTGAAGTAGCTCCCAAAGTATATTTCTCTCTGGTCCTGATTTTATTCATAGGACATAAATGTAAACAAATGTGAGTTCCAAAGATAAGGCATCATTAATTTCACAAATAACTCATTTCCTTCGTTTAGCTTCCTTCCTTATCCCAAGTTCTCAAAGCACTTGACCACGAAGGAAGGACTATTACACCTATTCTACACGAGGGGACAAAAGTGTGGAGATCTGTTGAAGACCAAGCTAATCAAAGCTAATCAAGTAGAAGCTTGACAATTCCCTCATGGACCCTCACTTCCGGCCACACTCACTGTTCCAGCCTTTTGGGGTAGAGATGGAGCAAATACAGTAAAACCCTACTGTATGCTGTGTCCTTGTATCACAGATGAGTCACTCAGTGGATAACGAACTCTCACTGGGACAGTGACCTACAGTGGATCTCTGACACTGTAAGTTAGCCCCCTACCTGCAAGACTTTGTTTTTGTATAATGCCCACTAATTTACAAAGCGAGTCCATAAAAATAAACACTCTGGTGCTTCCAACAGACAGAATAGATAGTAGTCACCATTTCAGAAACCCATACAAATAAATCATCACGTCCGGATCACCTGGGCTTTTAAGTGGCAGGCTTGAGACTCAGACGCAGGGCTTCTGATTCCAAATCTAAAGCTTCTTCATTGAATCACAACAGTCCTCAGACCCTTGGGTGAACAAAAGGTGCCCAGGAAAAACCTAAGTTCTTTTGCATCAAGGTAGGCCAAGAGCAGGGCTTCCCTAGTGGCTTAGAGGGTAAAGAATCTGCCTGCCAATGCAGGAGACGTGGGTTTAATCCCTGGGTTGGGAAGATCTCCCAGAGGAGGGAATGACTACCCACTCCAGTATTGTTGCCTGGAGAATTCCATGGACAGAAAAGCCTGGTGAGCCACAGTCCATGGGATTGCAAAGAGTTGGACACGACTGAGTGACTAACACACACACACAAGCAGAGAGCAAGTACATTGTAGAAATCAAATAAGTTTAAAACAAAAAAAAGAAAGAAGTTTCCATTTTGGTTGCGCCCACATCATTCACCAGAGTAAGGTCAGCAAACTTTTCTATAAAAGGCCAGACTGTAAATACTTTAAGCTTTGTGGGCCATATATGGTCTCTGTTACCAGTCTTCTTCTTTTTCTTCCTTTTTTGTTTTATAAAATTTGAGTTTTAGAAACCACTCTTAGTTAACAGGGAATACAAAAAAAGATTGTGGACAGGATTTGACCTATAAACTATTGTTCATCAGAGCCCTGGACCTGGTAGCCACAAAAGGGTGACTTGTAACGCAGATCTGGACAGCACCTGGAGCTCCCAGGCTCTGAAACGCTTAGCCTATAAGTGCTCTGACTCACAGAAGAGAGTTTACCTTCCGACTCACCACATTAGACTATATTTCCCTGTCTTCAATCAAAATTAAAGTCAAAGCCACGTTATGAACACTAGATCCTTGGCATTCACAACTTTAAATTTTATGGTTTCTACTATTACACAGCCACCCCAAAAGGTTCATGGATTTTAAAAAATGTTTCACTTTCAAGTTGAGACCCTAGAATTGTGCATGGGGGTTGGTCATATAGTGAGAGACCAGGAGCCTGGCTAGCACTTGCTTCTTGCTCTCCTTCTATTTTACCCTATCCTGTACCATATACACAGATAAATGTTCTTTGGGGGTTGGGAAGGAGAGGAAATAGGTCTTAAAAGGGAAGTCAACTTCCAGGGCTGGTGATTAGTGAATTACATCAGAAGTTACAGACATTCCCCAGAAAATAGCAGATCTCCATAAATTAAATTAGTGTCTGAGGCCTTCAACAAAATATGCTATAAAGGAGGTAACAAAAAATAATTCATGAAAGGGTTTCTGTTCATTCTCCCATCGGAGCAAAAATTTTTGAAGAGGTAAAGTAGACTTTTGAAGGAAATTTCCTCATTTTGCCCAGTTAAACTTGAATGCATTTTAACAGGCCATTGTAATAGTTTCAGCTATTCTGATTCATGTGTCCTTTCCAAAGGCTGAGGGCCTACAATGATTTATTTTGATATTTACCAGGCTCTTCCTTTGGACTCTGCAGCCAAACCATAATCAGTGCCAGCCCAAAGCTGATCTCTCCATGAAGACTCAGGACTTGGACTCAGCAATGAGATTCTTCGATATAATGATGACTTGAGTGCCAGAGCCTTTTGAAGAACATTCAAACCCTTGTATTTATTGTAGTAGCTGTCTTCATTCTTAACTTATTCCTGGACACTTCATGAAGAGTTAAGAAGGCAGCTTTTATCAACTGAGCTTTTTATATGGGGGTCAATTGCTTACAAATTTCAAATCATCAATGATATCAAGTTTTAGTTTATAAAAACAATTGTACTGGTTACCACTAGGGCATAAAGTCAGCTTAGTTCCTGCCTATGTGGGTTTTCCATCTATCAGTGAGATAAAAATAGGAACAGAAAAGTAAGTAAGCAATTAAAAGTTCAATGAAGTAGGTAAAGATACAATTAACTACAAATGGATTGACACACTATAAGTATTATAGAAAATTAGTAGAGAGATCCTTTATTCATTCATCAGTCATTAATTGCTATTTATACTGTGCCAGGCATTATATCTTCTTTGTAGACTCTTTCTTGGGACTCTGACGTATATATACAATCTTCTATTTGAAATCTCCATGTACAGACCTCACAGGTATTTCAAACATGACATGTCTTACAGTGAACTAAGATTCACTTGCTAAATCTTGTCCTGCAGGCTTCCCCTTTTGAATGGCAACAGTCTTCTGGCTGTTCAAGCCAAAAAACAAAACAACAACAAAAAACCCTAAAATACCATATATTCATCCCTCATTCCTCTCTTTCCCTCACTTGTGTTCGATCAGTAAGCAAATCCTATTGGTCCTATTATTAAAATATATCCAAGTCCAGCCCCTTGTCACAATCTCAACAAGTACTATCCAGGTCTGTTGTGGGGATCATTGCAATAGCTTCTTGATTAGTAGTCTCCCTGCTTCTACCCCGGATAGCTCGGTTGGTAAAGAATCGACCTGCAATGCAGGAGACCCTGGTTTGATTCCTGGGTTGGGAAGATCCCCTGGAGGAGGGATAGGCTACCCACTCCAATATTCCGGCCTGGAGAATTCCATGGACTGTATAGTCCATTGGGTTGCAAAGAGTTGGACATGACTGAGCGACTTCTTTTTCTGCTTCTACCCTGGACCCTTGGCAACCACAGATCCTGTCACTGCCCTGCCCAAGGCCACCCTAATTAACAAGCTTATAGTTAATATAGCACTTACTACCCACCAAGCACAAGCTCTTTGCAAGTATTAACTGAATTCTCACAATAACCTTATAAGGTAGGTACCATGACTCTCTGCATTTCATCAGTGAGGCAATGAGGCACTGGAAGGACAAGCTAAGATCACACAGCTAACAAACAGCAGAGACAGGACTCCAACCCTGACATTCTGGCTCCCCAGCCCATGCTCTTAACTTCTGTGCCTGCTGCCTCCAGTGGTTTCCGTTCTCACTTTTGGAAAAAGCCCAAGTCTGCATCATGGCCTGCTAAGCCTCACATGATCTGTCCCCCATTAACTCCACAACATTCCTCTACTACCTTCTCCTTGGCTTACTCAGTCACAGTGACCTCCTCGCTGGTCCTCAAGCACCCCAAGCTTCTTCCCATATCAGGGACTTTCACCCAGGCTGGTCCTTCTGCCTGAGCCATTTCCCCTGAGGGTGGCCTGACTCACTTGTCACCTCCTTTAGGTCTTTTCTTCAAATGTCACTTTTTCAGTTAGGGAGTCCTAGATTCTACTTAATAATCTTACTAATATATCAAGATATAATTCTGAGCACAGAACACACCCTTTACTTCATTAAACCCTCGCAACACCTCTGGGCTGAGGAAACTGTTACCTCCATCTTACACATGAGGAAAAGAGACCCAGAGTTGCTAACAAGTGTGCAGAAGGTCACATAGCCAATAAGGAATGAAGTTAGGATTCCAACCTAAAATCTCTGGCTCTGGAGTCTGTGATCTTACACACACACAGATACACACACAATCAATATACAAAATTTGGTGACTAATGGTTGGTGGAAAAGTAAGAGAATTTAAAAAATCAGTTTGTGGAGCTTCCTTGGTGGCTCTGATGGTAAAGAATCTGCCTGTGATGCAGGAGACTTGGGCTCAGTCCCTGGGTTGGGAAGATCCCTGGAGAAGGTAATGGCAACCCACTCCAGTATTCTTGCCTGGAGAACTTCATGAATAGAGGAGCCTGGCAGTCTATAGTCCATGGGATCGCAAAGAGTCAGACACGACTGAGTGTCTGACTTTCACCACTTTCGGAAGGTTGTAGCAAGAGTTAGAAGACAATTAGCATATAAGGTTAAAGGAGGATGCCAGGTGGAGGGTTTAGATTATCAGTTTTGTCATCCACCCTGTTCCTCCATCAGAACCTGAGAATAACTGGAGTTGGGTTGGGGGTGGGAAGTTCTCTAACAGCAAAGAATCCTTGATTGCACTCTAGATCTTCTTATGTAGAGTCATTGGGACCAGGAGCACAAGGATTTGTATATACAAGAACTCCTAGGTGACTGTGAAGTGCATTAAAGTTTTCAAACCACCATCTTGGAAGATAGGGAATAGTTTTATTGACTTAAATTAGAACACTAAGCATCACAGCCCTAATATAGTAATTCCATAAAGAGATCTGCAAAATATGCTATCACTGTAAAACACTGCCACTTAGGGCAGGGATCTCTGATGGGTTTGTTCATTGATGGATTCCAAGTACCGAGAACAGTGGTTGGCCCAATTGGGGAATGTGTGAAATTTCAAGTGGCCCATTGGAAATTTTCAAGATGCAAAATAGCTTTGTATGAGCATATTTTACGCTGAGTGGTCCAACATTTCCATCAGACTTCTCATAAAAATTCACTTCTATCAGTTTTATCATTATTTCCTTAGAAATATGAACAGAGTGAAAAAATATTGGCTTTTGGAATTATTGATCTAAGTGTGACTTGAGGCTCTGGCATTTGGCAGCCATGTGATGTAACCAAGGCATTCTATCTTTCTAAACTTTGTTTTCCTCATCAATAAATCATCATCACCTCATTTAATGTCCATAAAAGTATCATGTGAATAAAAGGATCTTTAAAAAAACAGGGCACTATTACTAGGTGAATTATTTCTTTTTACTTCTCAATTACTTTGAAATATGATTTTGGGGGCAAAGTTCTAGCTGTAAAAATTTAGTAAAATTAGGAAAAAATGTTTTCAAGACTTAGATGGCATGAGTAATACATAGCTATAGAATGTGTGGTGGCAAGAGTGTTAAGGAACCCGCCTGCCAATGCAGAAGCGTAAGAGACACAGATTTGACCCCTGGGTTGGGAAGATCCCCTGGAGAAGGGAATGGCAACACACTCCAGTATTCTTGCCTGGAGAATCCCGTGGACAGAGGAGCCTGGCAGGCTACAGTCCATGGGGTCGCAAAGAGTTAGACACGACTGAAGCAACTTAGCACAGCACAGTATGGGAATAATGAGAGAATGAAAATATTCCCACTAAGTATTCTCTCCAAGAGATAATCATAGTCCAATAGTTGAAGGACACTATTGCCTTTTGAAAATCAAATATTGATTTGTTGGAGAGATTGGCCTATAATGTTACAGCTTAGTATTCTGTCACTCAGACGCACAGCTCAAGCCAAATGACTTTCATTTAAAAACTTTTGGTGTAACAGGTATTTATCATTCATTATTTACTACATCCTTGATATCCGAACATTGAAATCTAAGACAAAAAAGTCGATTGTGCTGAAACCACGCAGACTTCAATGCCTTCTCAATTTTGGAAACTTAAGCACACCACTTCCATCCTAAGACAGGATTTCAGTGACTAAGCAGATCTCTCTCTGAACCTAAGGTGAGGGAAGAGTCTACCCTCTACTTTTTTCTAGCTGATCAACCAGATACATGTGAAGGAGTTAACACTATAATCATTAAAGCACAGACAAGAATGTCATTTGTCAAGTGGCAAGAAACAGCTTTCTAATGAAACACCATGCATTCCACAAAATTCTCAAAAACTTCATTCTGATTTTATGCCTCAGTTAAACATTTTGGAAAGGCATTTCCCTTGCAGCGCCAGAAATGAAAGCCTCAAATGCTTTGAAGTTAGAGATCTAACTGCGAACACAACTGGATGAGTCACATGTGATATAAAAATACCTATTTGGGGCTCTACTTTCAAATTAGAGTCACAACATAAAATCCACTTAGTTGAACCAGGCTTCAAAAATTTCTGCACAAAAGTTAATAACAGCAACACAACACATTAGGAGAAGAGAGTTTCTAACAGACCACCAAACTGCAAATTTTCAAGACAGATATAAGAGAAAGAAAACCAGTTCTGTGAATAATATATGAAATCATTCTGAAAAGATTTTTCCCCAACAATACAGCACAGTAGTAAACTCGTGGTCACACATTTCTTTACCTAAAGCTGAAAACTAGAATCCCAAATGACAGCCTCATTTCTATAATCACAGCTTCATCAACTGAGGCTGTTTTGCCACAGATACCATACCATTATGATGAGGGTTCTGGGTCTACTCATTTCATCGTCAATTTCCAGAGGCAAAATTTCGTGGGATGGTTCCTCCTGGCGTCGTCGACAAATGTGTGGACAGCTCCTCTGGACCACAGAACGAAAAGCTTGAAGCAGAACAAGGCTGGCAGTGCAGCCCATCGCTGCATCCTGGAGCCCAGAAAATAACTTCTATGTGGATGCTATGTTTGAAAAACAGTGGCTCCTTGTCCCTGAAAACAGCCTACATCGCAGCTGCAGCCAGCTCACTCTCCAATCACTTCCTTGAGCTCTGATCATCTGATCACCGCCAAATAGCTTGGATGCAGAGATGGGAAAGATTTGATCCACTGAAACTGAACACACTCAGGAATATTAGAGCATTTTGCCCAGAGAGCATTTCTCAATTCATCTCAAGAGCATGTTTCCTGTTCATTACAGTGATTCTCTTCAATTCCAGTTTTGGAGGTCTGATTAAAGATATCTTTCCCTCTCAGACACTCAAACAAATCACTCTTTTTCACATTAAACAACTGAAAAATTGACTTCACACTCACATGTTTTTTCCAAGGCAGAGGAGTGTCATATAAAGAGTGAAAGTGACTGTTGTCTTTTCAATGTAAAAACTTCCAGAAGGAAATTTTACTAGACACCTCACTAACTGATTGGGGTTCTGCTTATTGTAGCTCGTAAGTTCCAGAAATGAAATGGACTCTATATAAAGTGAGGAGTCCACTGAATCAGAATGATTTATCCGAAGCATGCACGCGTTAACCAAAGCCATGTGAGTGACACTAGTGTTCCCCCTGTGATTTTCTTTCAATAGCTCGGTTGTTCTGTTCCCACGCGTGCAGTTCTGCAGCCTGATACATTTTTATATTTACATAGGCGGCTTGCATGGCTGAAAATATCTCTGTTTACTGAGGTCGGGCATCGAGCTTTGCTGAGCTGACCTCTCAGGAAAAAAAAAAAAAAGCAGCAGCTGTAAAGCATTTTCACATCCTATCAATAAGAATTCAAGGCTTCAGGAAGGACGTTAAGGTCTCTGGCAGTTAAGAGTCTAGTATTCCCTGACTCCTGAGAGACTAGTCACTTAGGAGGGAACCGAGAGATGCTTAGGAGTCACATGACTGGCTTGGACCGGCCTCAAGATCTAATGGTGTACTGCAAGAAAATAAGACAACAGGGATGCTTGCACTAAAAATATCTCATGGAAAATAGCTTTTGCTTACAAATGAGGAAACTATGAAATCCCCAGTAGGATTTACAATGTCGAGATCTTTCTCTCGAGCTAATCCTGTCAGTGTAACTCTCTGAGATTCAAAGTAAAAATGTTTTCTTTGGTTTCTGGGCCCCTCAGCGCAGAGGGTGTTACAGGAAGTTTGGAGGTTTCTTTTCCTCTAAGGTGTGGCCACTTCGGGCCCCAGTAAAGTAGCTTTCACAGAAGCATCTAGCAGAAAGCTCAATTAGGCATTAATTGCTCCGTAATCTGTCACAACACAGCTTCGTTTTGATTGGTATGTTTGCCAGAGGAGTAAAATATTTTTTTCTTTTAAGAGGTACTGGCTGCCAGTAGTTTTTCATCTCCCTCTGTTTCGAGCAAACATATTTTAGTGCGGCTGGAAAAAGAAGAAAAAAATGCTAATGATGCTGGCAAGTCCCTTAAGTCCCTCTGGACCTTTGTCAGAGTGCCCGGGTGCTAATCTAAACCATTTTTTTTTTTCTTTTTTTTTTACTCTAAACAACTAGGGCATTTATTGAAGAGAGGTTACAATTTAGCCCGCCTGGCTTGCATATTGAATATATATATATAAATGGTGTCCCACCAGAAAAAAAATATGGAATGGGCTTCCATGATTATGAATGTGCCTTTTCAGATCTGATTGTTCCTTGGCACTCCCTGGATGTCAGTGCCCACCCGCACCCACCCACTCCCATACCCCATGACCTATCACCCTCCAGTCATTCCCTCAGGTTCTGGTCATCTGCTCAGGGCGAAGAGCTTGAATACAGCAAGGCACTGACTGGAGGTGCTTAAACATTCCAGCAGCTCCTGCGGGCTACAAATAAGAGAAGGTGGAGCCCTAAGTTGCAAACCATGTGCTTGGCAGGAAAGAGGCAGTTTGCATCCCAAACTCCTTTCTAGCCATCTCTCCCTAAGGCTGGCTAACCTCTGGGGTCGCTTCTGGAGTCAGACGATCTGGCAGATGCCAAAGTCTTTGGGGAAATAAATGATGTGCTTTCTGGCTATTAGAGTCCTGTGTTCATCGATCCCTGAACTGTCTCTGAGGAATTCAGCCCTATTATTGATGGACTGCTATTACTGATGGAAGTCTCAAAATTCTCTCTCTCTCTTCTAACTTCCATCATCAAGGAAAGGGAACCTCCAGGAATTAGTTTCTTGGGAATTCAATACACAACCACAGTTAACCAGTGGAAAAGACGCTGGAAGGATGAAAACCAGAGAATGACAGCTGGACATATAGTCCAATGTTTTCTTATGAAAAATTTCAAAGATGCAAATTCAAAATTGCAGGAAAAGGATTGGGTTCTGAGATGTTTGAAAGAGAAAATTAAGCTAGGGATGTGGCAAAGTCGGGGAGGAGATAGATCAACCCACAGAGATAAGGTCCCTTTCCCCCTCATCTTTGGCATAGATGTTGATTCACAGGAAATACTTTAAAAGGAAGACTCAATTCCCTGAAGGTGTCTGCTAGTTTCTTAGAAGTGTTAATAAAATGAATCACTAATTTGGCCTTCAAACCTTAAATGTGCATGGAATGCTATTGCTGATAACAAGAGGTTATCTTAGAAAACCAACATGAGCTCAGATGCAAATATCGTAATTAAGAAATGAATTCATGTGTTTCCTTTCCTCCTTCCCAAAGTCCAAGTGAAATTACAAAAAAGCCGTGTAAAAGGGGAATATATTCATTACAGTGAGAAAGTGGGGGTGGAGGGATGGATCTTTGAACAGAGTTTTCAGAAAGTTTCTCTGAAAGTTGAAAAGTGAACCTGATCACATTGAGCGATAACTAAAAATGAAGGATGAGCAAGAACTTCGGGGGTAGGAGGACATGGTAGAAAGAGGAGCCACAGTTCTCAACAGAGCCCCGGAGGGGGTTGGAGCTCCAGGGAAGGCGGTGCTTAGTGTGAGAAAGTGGCTAACTGACGCCCATCCCGCCACCAATCCCGGGAGACAGAACCTTAGAGCATGTGACAACAGCAGAGGGGCAGATGCTTCCAGAATAAGTAGCACAGGGGTCAGCACCCCTTGGCCAGTGGAGGTGGGCGTGTCTGCAGCCTGCCCGCCTGGCTCACACTCACACTGAAGAAAGATGGCAACTGGCACACGTGTCAACCTGTGAGCAGGTATGGGGCTGACCACGTGAAGAAGTGGGCCGCCAGGGCTCTTCTTCCTGTTTCTGGAGCCAGGGGGCAGAGTACTCAGGCTACCCAAACTAAGTACCCTCCTTATACGTGGACTTATTCATAGAGGAAAGGGCTTCCCTGGTGGCTCAGAGGGTAAAGCATCTGCCTGCAATGTGGGAAACCTGGGTTCGATCCCTGGGTTGTGAAGATCCCCTGGAGAAGGAAATGGCAACCCACTCCAGGACTTTTGCCTGGAAAATCCCATGGATGGAGAAGGCTGGTAGGCTACAGTCCATGAGGTTGCAAAAAGCTGGACACAACAGAGTGACTTCACTTTCACTTTTCTTTTCATTCATAGAGGGACTGGCAATGTATGGACTGGGCAACACAGTTCAAGTCTAGTCCAGGCAGCAGCCTGGTGGAAGAGGCAGCAGAGAGGCTCCCATGAGCTGCAGAGTCAGACAGGTTCCTGCTCAGTCGAGGCTCTGCCAATCATATGCTGTGTCATCTCGAGCAAGTTGCTTGACCTCTCTGAGCCTCGAGAATATCCACTGTAACACAGAAATTATTCTTTACCATCTATTAGGATGTTGGTGGGAGGAGAGGACCTGAAAAGATCAATATGTGTATGTGTGTACCCAGTTGTCTCCTATTCTTTGTGACCCCACGGACAGTAGCCCACTAGGCTTCTCTGTCCAAGGGATTTTCCAGGCAAGAATACTGGAGTGGGCTGCTATCTCCTATTCTAGGGGATCTTCCTGACCCAGGGACTGAACCCCAGTCTCCTGTCTCTTCTGTGTTGGCAGATGGGTTTTTTTTTTTTTTTTTTTTTTTTTTACCACGAAGCTACCTCATCAATCACTGAACAAGTGTGAGGCTGCCTCTGTTGATGGGGAGAGTGGAAGATTGGTCTCCTGCCCCGAGAAGCATCTCCCATAGCCCACACCTCACAGTTCAGAATGTCAGTCCTTATTACTGCACCGTGTGGGTTTCCTTCCTCCCAAACAAGCTGAAAATACGTTCTGATGGGTTTCATTTCTAAGGGCTGTCATCCCCTTTCTGTAAGAGCTGGGATTGTGCTTGCTTTACTACATGTCCTCTGTAACCATAAAGTAGAGGCTCAGTGAACAATAATAAGAACAGTAATATTTACAATAAAGTAAGCCATCCTATAGCACTTACTATGTGCCAAGCACAGTTCTATTTAATATTTACACATATCGATCCACTTACATCTCTGTTATGAGGTCATGATCTGATCATCCCCATTTTACAGCTGAGGAAACCAAGGCACAGAGCAGTTAAGTGACTTGTTGCTAGAATCACACCGAGTAACTGGCAAAGCCAGATCTGGCTACAGGGTATGAGCTTTTTAAAACCAGTTCTGAAAGCCAAATATGTGCCAAGTAAACCTTGTATCTTCCAAAGGTGGATTTATACCAGGAAAATATTATTTGGCACATGGCAGGGTGTATGGAGGCAACCTTGGAACATCCTCTTTGAGAGCTGGTTTGTCCTTCATAAGAACGTCTGTGATGTTTCCTTGGATCACAGTTTCAGAAGGCAGCTAGTAGTGTTAGCAGAATGTTGTAGGTGACCATTTAAATTACATTTTGATGGGAACTTACAACATTTAAAATTGTAATGAATTTGATAAGAGAATTCTTAAAAAGATGTACTTACTGTGTGAAGCATTCATTGGCAGAAACCACTCACCTATTCAAGCTGGCTCTGAAAGGGTATAGTGGGAATAAGGAATCGTGATTGGCGCCGTTGCTACTCCCTGATGCAGTATCTGTCCTTACATACAAAGATGCTGGCTAACACTGAAATACCCCCAGGAAAGAGGCTACTTTGGGTCCAACAGGAATGAAGCCATCACCCTAGGACACTGTTTGAACCTGGATGTGGCTCCAAGAGAAAACCTGCTACCACTTGGCCTCGAGTCCATGGGAAGTTGACAGCCTGAACTGCTGTTCACAGGGAATGAGCCATTCGCTTTTCTGGGCCAGCATGAGAATTTGGTGAGGACTCTGAAGCTGGTGGAGGAGTGGAACTGTCTCCCAGACTTCGTTGCCCCTCTTTCACCACCAGCGCCATTCTACAGAGTTGTATGATGGCAAGAAACTGGAGACCAAGGACAAAGGTTGAAACTTGCACCCACTTCTTTAAGTTGGAGCACAGCCTTTCCATGGGAATTCAGTGCATTGTGGAGTGAATCAGTCAATCAATATGGAGTAAAAATAAACTCCTCTTCCTCATTTTTATCATCATCAAAGTCTGAATCTTGTCGGGGTTCTTTGTGAGTTTTCCAGAGGCTCAGCAATTGTGACCAAGTGAAAGTGACCCTAAAGGAGGAGAACTCTCCTAGACTAAAGGCAACTGAGGATTTAACCCCAAGCTGAGTAAAACTGGTTCATGGACTTGGCCATTTTCCAGGGCAGGGATTAGCAAGAATCTTTTAACTTTTCTATTTCCAGATGGGTAAGTCCCCTCAGGTATATAAATTCAATTAAACGGATAGGATAGGAGGGAGTTGATCAGTGCTTTCTTAGCTAAAAAAAAAAGTAGAAAACACAACCCAGCAAAGTGATTCTCCCTGAGGCCCAGTTATTCCTTATCAACTTGCATCTTTGCCTCTCGGTGCTACCTCAACTCAAGAGCTTGGGACTTACGTCAGTTTTGATAGCAACCATGACCTCTTTCCCCCCATTTGTGATTTGTAGAGTTCTCTTTTTTCAGCTCCTATCTCTTCATTTGCACTTAATGATAGTGCCTCCCCTTTACAGGGATCTTTTCCACTTGCTGACATTTATTGAGTTGTACAATTAATCACTTTGGAAACAGGCACACTGTTCTTTCATTTAAAAAACCCAGGTGCTGTTGCCAAGCACATCTTTTGTTCATTTCCCTCCCTTTGGCACCAGTGCAGCTGAAAGCAGATTTCTCTTTGGTATGTTTAGGTGCTTCAGAAAAATTTCCTTCATTGCTCTCTCAAGCAGCTTCCTCAGCAGCTTCTTGGAGAATACATGGATAATGTCAATGTTTCATTAATATCACACCTTCATTTCTCAGGCTTCTGCATTTGACTGCATTCTTCTCTGGTCAGAGTCAATCTTTCTTATTCTTAGTAGAAGGCAGTACAGTGTAGCAGCTAGGAAAAGCCTGGGAAGTGGACTGGGAATTTAAATCCACAGTTGAGATACTTGCTACCTTTGTGGTGTAAAGCAAAAGTTTTAAGCCTCAGTTTCCTCCTCTGTTAAATGAATGGATACTCATGAGGATCCAATTGCCCTGTGCCCAGTGCTTGGCACAGTGCCAGACATATGGTAAGTAAGGATTCAATACGCATGAGTTAGTTATTAATGGAAGAGAAAAGAGATCTAAGGATTTCAGACATTGTTTACTTTTTCCCTGTCCCCTTTACAAGTGGTTTAAAAAAAAAAAATGTCTCTGACTCTTCCTTGCTGAGGGACACATGATTCCCTGGGTGATGGGGGAATGGGCATGCCTCCTCTGAGCTTTGAAGTTGGGTCCCATGGTAACATGAGACCAATTCCATAACTCCTTCCCAGTCCTTTTCCATGAGTAAACACATTTAAAATAATATAATAATACCTCACTTACCCAGAGGGCACTTATTTTGCAACCTCAACTATTCTGATCACAGCCAAGTTCTGGGAAGCAACAGAAACAACTTCTGCAGGGCCCAAAAGAGACAGTACTCAATTCATCAATCTGGGATGCTTACAGGAGTGGGGTGGAGAAGGGGTTTTCGTATCTCTACCAGTTATAGCCACCATACACAGGATTCCAAAGACCTTGCTGAACGAAGCCTGCAAAAGCCTCTGACCAGATGCAATGTAACTGTGACTTGCCCTCGGCCAGTGGGAATAGGGCATAGCCACTTAGAACTGGAAGGATGTCCCTCCTGGTGGATAGAGTGCTGACAGCTTCTAACTTCTTCAAAGGGTTTCAAGGGTTCCAGCAATTAATCCAGCCAACCAAGACCCACACCACCAAATGGGATGGTGGATTGTGTTCCTGGGACAAGGATGAGGGTGCATGATTCAAGCAACTGATGGGGTGCTGACAGCTTTTAACTTCTTCAAAGGGTTGCAGGGGTCCCAGCAATTAAACTAGCCATGCAAGACCTACACCACCAAATGGGACTCCGAACTGTTTTCCTAGGGCAAGGATGAGGGTGCATGATTCTATCTTGGTACCTGGGAAGTGATTCTGAGTTCAAATCCTTTGAACCTTATTTTCCTCAACTGGTACAATGAAACCAAGATGCCCTCTTTTGCAGAGTTATTATAACAAAAGACATGATATGAATAAAACACTGGCATAAATGGTAGACTTTATCACTCTTTTGCTGTATTATGAATAAAACTATTATGTTTATTATCATTATTCCAAGAAAGAGCCAAAAAAGGTAAGTACCAGAGCTGTAAGTCAAGGTTCAATCAATGCTAATACAGTCACATATAAATACACCAGCAAGAGAGCCTTGGCACTAGAATGAATTGTCAAGGTCAAGAGTGAGATGAAGCAGGAAGTGTCCTTGGCTCCTCATTACCAGTCAGTGAGCCCAGGGTGCATGCTTGAGTCTAAGTAACTTAAAAGTACAAGCCCTGATGAAAGAAAGAGCTAGGATTTCCCTGGTGGTACAGTGGATAAGAATCTGCCTACCAATGCAGAAGACATTCATAGCACGGGAGGATTCCATATACCACGGGGCACCTAAGTCCATGGACCACAACTACTGAAGCCTGTGTGCTCTAGGGTCCGTGAGCCACAACTATTGAGCCTGTGTGTTGTAACTACTAAAGTCCATGTGCCTAGGGCCCATGCTTTGCAACAAGAAAAGTCAAATTATGTTCAGCGGTGACAGCTCCAGAAGGAAGAGAAACCTGTGAAACATTTGAGATAAACTTCCACCAGCAACTGCTTGTAATTCTTAAAAGTATATGACTAAATGGGGTCAATTATATGATCTTCAAAAGTTAGCTATGTAAAAAATGTTCTCAGCCGTGGCTGGATCAATGAGCTATTAACTGTACTTTCAGTTCTTGTTCTATTTTATTTTCTGTGTTCATTTCTTTCCCCTTTGAATTGTGGCAGGAATTAGCCACCCACATCCTAAACATTCCAAGTTAAATCTCATTTACAATAATCACGAACTGCTTTCCAAACATGAAAATGGCAGTCTTTTAAGTCATTTTCAAATGTGCTTTTCCAAACCAATTTGAGAGCTGAAAAGGATAGTGTCAACCGGAGCAAATCTCAACTCCATATTCTTTGCCAGGACTCAGGGGAGCAGCCCAACATGATCATGTTAGGGTTGGCGCAAAGCTCCCAGCTCAGGCTGTTGAAAGGAAGTAAGGACAAAGCAAGGTTTAAACCCAGCAGGAGCAGGAGGGGCAGGGCTATGTTCAAAAGATTAACTTGATAAGATAATGTTCAACTTCTCTTTAAATCCTAAAGTGCAGGCTGTGGATTCTTCAAGTTTGTGTTCCTATTATTTTCAGTTTCTGCTACAGACAAATGAAGCTACTGCGGCTCTGCAGGAGGATTTGGGTACCCTGCATCCCAGGGGGATATGATGGGAACAGCAGTGGATGGAGTTTGGGCTCTGACACTAATTAAGACTTCAGACAGGCCTTGTTACTTCTATCTCTCTGGATCTAAGTTTGCTTGTCCATAAAGTTAGAGGTCTTTCCAGTAGTCACGTACATGTATGGATGTGAGAGCTGGACAACAAAAAGGGCAGAATGCCTCAGAGTGCTTTTGAACTATAGTGCTGAAGAAGACTCTTGAGAGTCCCTTGGAAAGCAAGGAGATCAAATCAGTCAATCTTAAAGGAAATCAACCCTGAATACTTTTTTTTTTTTGGTACCTGGAAGGACTGATGCTGAAATACTTTGGCCACCTGATGCAACCAGCTGACTCACTGGAGAAGACCCTGATGCCGGGAAAGATTGAAGGTAGAAGGAGAAGGGTGCAACAGAGGATGAGATGGTTGAAAGGCATCACCGATTCAATGGA